>NC_040021.1:12070317-12163707 GCF_000972845.2 Larimichthys crocea
GATAATGACATTCTTCTCAACATATAAGTGAGACATTTAGGCCTTGCCTTCTTTCTACTACAGAAGTGTTAGCTGACCTTTGTCATGAGAGAAGCAGCATGTGTTTTTGATTAATTTGGCAGGAGTACGGAACAAGAGATAATCATTTTTATTTTTAAAGGCCATGGGTAGATCCCAAATGTGTGGTAGGTTTTTCAGATACAAATATGCGAATAAAGTAATATGATCTAAAAGGTAAAGACATTTAATGATTTTTCATAAGTCAAATAAAAACTATGTTATAAACTGTCAGCAGAACCCCAAATGATGCTGTTAGTACTTTAGTTTACAATAAATATATATTCAATTCACAATTAAAGACTTAACAAACATTTAAAAATGTAGTATTTGTTAAATATGTTCTTAATCTTCACATATGCCTGTGAAGATACACCAACAGTACAAGGACAGAGAGTACACTGAACCCCAAATAACCCCACGGAAACCTCAGCAAAGCACCATCGTGGATTTCTCACATGACCTTGTAACCCGCTGCTTTTATGCACGTATCTCGATTAATCTGGTTCAATCCTGTAAAACTGTTTGTCAAAAACACGCCAGCTACGTACTATAAAAAGAAGGTAAGCTCAATACATCTCCCTCCCTCTCTTATTTCCGGACGAGGCATCAATAGACAACATAATGCGAGCAGGTTTTATCTACTGTTTTGCTGCTCTGTCTGTTTGTGTCATGGGCTCTGGGGGTGCAGACACCCATGATTCCAGCCTCTGGACCCGTATACCACAGCTGGATGAAATTGGGAAGAGTTGAGATGCTGAGGGACATGGTGGTGCAGCAGACGGTGGAGCTGAAGAACATGAAAGGCCGGCTGCAGAGACAGAGACGCAGAGTTGAGCAAAAATTGGATCTCCTCCTCACTAAAACCAGCCTGGATGAGCTGAAGAGAGATCACACTGCCTTGAAGAGAGACTGAGGACAAGTGAGAAACAAGTGAAGAGCTGAAGAAACTAAACATGGAGCTGAGGGTTGATCTTGAAAACCAGGCAACTGAACTTTTGTCTGTAGAAGGCAGAGTGGCAGTCAGTGAAAGTGAGCTGCAGCCCCTAACAGGCATGATGGCTGACCTACAGGCCCAGAACACAGCCAACAAGTTGATATTACATCTTTAATGGACCGGATGACCACTACTGACAGCAGAGTGGACGGTTAATCAAAGAGAATGCAAAGGTGGCATTTTATGCTGCTTTTAAAAACATTGCAGGACCTTACAAACTCCAACTGTCCTAAAGTTCAACCAGGTCTCACCAATGTCGGTAACACCTACAGTCCAACCACCGGTTACTTCACTGCACCTATGAGGAATGTACTTTTCAGATTTACGTATGTGGTCATACCAACAAAACCATGGGTGCAACTATTTCATAATGGGAAATCCATAATGTATAATTTGCAAACCATGCGTGAAAGCCATTTTGAGTACCATCCGCGTTATTCTGGAGCTGAATGTCGGTGACGAGATACATTTGGTCCTCCCAAAAGTTATACAATTTATAATAATGAAAACAATCCAAGCACATTCAGTGGCTTCTTGCTTTTCCATATGTGATGTCAATAAGTACCTACGTATGCTGTGTTTGTTGAAGCCTACCCGTACTTACTGTACGTGCTGCAGTTGTCTGCATGAATTTATAATCACCCAATAAATCATTCTCTGTCTCATTAGTATTTGTTTATTTCATCATTCAATTGTCTATTTTTCAGCCCCTGTGTCCAAATCAGTTTTATATTTAAAGTTTCATGGTGTAAATCACACTCAATAACACTCCATTAAAAGGATGCTGGAGAGACTGTCAGGTCTCAATATGTTTTCAAAGACACCCTGTAGTTGTCCAGAAGATGGCAGTCTTTGGACACTGCATGCACAAATAGATGTCAGGGAGGAGTCTTGGAAGAGTTTTGGGGTAGTAATGACATGAGGTCTGTATAGTGATGTAACATAAAAGAAGGGAGTGATTGGGTTGTTTCTGCAGATGACAGAGATGAGACCTTCAAAATGAAAGCACGGTGCAAAAAAACATCATAAACCAGCTGTATATGTTCCTCCATTTGGCTAATATATCTGTCTAATATTATGTATATACAGACAGAGATGTTGGAATGTACAGTATAAACTGTTGACTAACTGCATTGGCCATATTACGCTAACAAACAGTCATGCCAATATAAGTAAGTGATCTGAGGGAACCATGAGGGCAGATGGGAAAACATGATGAGATCAGCTGGATCACGATGTGATTCCTTTCCCCCCTCAGTTCGTGAATCTTTTTCACATCACAGTTTGGGCAGCGTTCCAAACAAACAATTAGCATGTATGGGAATCCCTGCCTGCCCTCCTGCAGATCCCTCCCTCCCTTTTCTATCTCTCTTCCTCTCTCGCTCTCTTGCCATGGCCCGGACAGAGACGGCCAAGTTATTTTCTCCACGGTGGTCCCTTGAGAGTGGCGCGAGGCCCCTGCCACGCCCGCGTGATGATTAGGTGAGGGTCCTTGAAGAGACGTCGGTGGGACTCTTTTATACTACATCACTCAATCTTATTGTTGTTAAAGGATAGTTGGTACTGTCCTTTTTGTACCTGAGCAAAGCAAAGTCAAGGAGTAACTGTGATTAAAGTCAGCCACATCTCTCCGCTAGTCACTGAAAAGTAATCCCAATGAAGAATAAAGCAAAATTAGCATCTAGCCTCATGATAATGTAATATCTCCATGAAAGCGAGAGTGTAAAAACGTTATTTTCCAAAGTCAGGAATGAAATTTAACACTATTTTCAACAATTTGTGAATATGGAACAATTATTTTTGTTATCAGAGGTAAGAAAAGTAGCAATATCTATAAATATCTAAAATATCATCCAATACAAACGAGAGTCCAGCATACAAAACATCCTCAGGTAGCCCTAAGGATGTAAATAACAGATAAAGCAGACTCAGATACGTGTTCAATTATTGGATTATCATTATGAGGCATTTCTGTACAAGCAGCATTTTAGCATTTTCCTGCACACCTGTGCTACAGCTACAGCTGAGGTCATGTCCTCTGCATGTATTCCGAGGAACTTGAAGGTTTTACTCCAGTGATCTAAAAGGGAGTTTGCACTGGGATTAAAACATTTATTTTGGGTTTCTTTCTTGATGGACTATGAATGGAAGATATTTTTAGATTAAAAAAAAAACAAGATGACTTCTATAATCTTTGATATTAGTATTAGTATTGTATTGTAGCTTCTAATAGTCAAGCCAGTTTCTTTCTGTTGGACAGATTGATCTACAACAATGTTACACTAGAGTTTGCATGCCAAATGTAAATTTAGTAGAGTATACATACACAAAAAGGTACAAGTGGGGCTATTATGCACCTCATTGGACTTCTTTATGCTCTTGTGGGCCTCCAAATGTGAGGTTTTATGCTTTCTTAGTTTAACCGGTGATGGGCATGGGTCATTTAGGTTAAAAGAAGGGAAAACACGCCTATGTGTAAAAGGGTTGAGAAAGCAGAGGGGTTCCATGTAGGAGGGAAAAAATGGTGATCTACCATGTGGACACTTCTAGTATCCGTCTTTACTTTCAACCCAATAAACCACAATGAGAGAGAGAGGCCGCGTGTCAGACTGCATAAATAACTGTCAGCAGGATGTAAACATAGCGGTCATAACCCGAGCGAATTAAAACAACTGGCCTGGGCGGGATTAAAGGTTTTCATGCCTACAACTTTTTAAAAATACTCACTTCTGATTGGCTAAATAATGTACGCAATAATGAACACCTGTGAGCGTCTTTCCCCGATATTATTTTAGAAATAAACAAATTAAATTGTGTTATTGTCATCATTAAATAAAGTCAGATCTTTACATAATGTATGGCATTTTTTAGATACCGTTATATCAAAATATTTCAAAGTAAAAGACATAAATCTTGCATTGCTGCACAGTATTTTTTTTTTGTGGTAGATTTATCAACGCAATTGTCAGTGAGATAAACTTAATTTGACTTGTTTAAATAATCTTTGAAGAGAAAGGTTTGTTTATGCAATGACGACCACGTCCAGTGTTATCTTTTAGAAACAACAGAGAGAGACTTATCTGCACTGACTGCTTGGTTGGTGCTCAGGTTCTGCTTTTTCTGAAGGAGCGGAGTGATAAGAAGGGTTACTAGGTCAAAAGCACCGGGCCCACACACATGTAACGAAACGAAATAAACATTCAGTACACAAGGTGTAAAAGTGATACAAATATATTTTTATATACATGTAATCTGTACAACCATTTGAGACAGTGGACACTGTTTTATGTGCACATCCATCCATCATAATGCAGCTGCAAAAAAAAACAAAAAAAAACAGGCCTGCAGGAGTAAAAAAAAAAAATGCATCTGCAGAGTATAAAAAGACAACAAAAGCCATTTAAAGCAACGCAAGCAATCTTTGAACCAGCAAAGACAGCAAACAGGTGACAGGATGCATTTAAATAAAATTTCTCTTTACGGGAACGAAGGAGCGAGGATACGTTCTCTCCGTTATTCCCACTCAAAGTCTGCGGAGATGAGACGTGCATTTCAGTCTTTGTTTTTTTCTTTTCTTAATTTTTGTTTTTTCTTATAAATGTTTTGTTCCCTTGTCCGCTTGGTTTCGTCAGGACGCCGTTGTTCCACATAACCTTGTTGTGTTCAGCATCTCCTTCAAATCGTTCTCCGGCTTACCTGCAACCATGAAAGGCCACGTCTGCGGAGGGAAACACAGTCAGTCAGGACAAAGAGCTTCTTAATTCATCAAATCATTAAAGTCAAAACTAAATAAATAAAAAAATCAGACCAATTATGTGGCAATTAATCACTTGCAAGTATCAGGTGGACATAATGAAACCCAGGCAAGAATGGACTACCACCAGATGTTCATGCAATCAATTTTAAAGTTTTGCCTCTGCAGCTCCAATAATAATAATTTGACTGGAATTTAAAACTATTTTGTATTTTATATCACAATAAAACATCTCTAAAGCTTATTTGGAGATGTACTTGTATATTTTGTCTGATATAATTAGAATTATAAATGATTTAAAAGATAAGAATGAATTAGGCCTGGTGGCTGCATCCGCTGCATTATTTCGACATTATTCATAATGATAGGCCTTTCATTTCTGCTCATAATCATTTATACACAGTGATATCGTTCAGACCTTTGCCTAAAAACTGTTTGCATGAATATGAATTGTTGTTTTCCCCCCTCCTCTCATGCACCTGCTTCACAAAGCATTCTCAATTTACACTTTGGGGCTCTTTGGTGAGGCCCGGCAGTCTGTAAACCACCTTAAAATCCTGATAAACATACATGTCAGTGGTGTAGCCTTAAGTAAAAACTGATCCGTCACTGAGTTCATGTTAATAAGAAAACTATCATTATGATTTAAACAAAAAAATCTGAATTTAGGTCTACCTTTTAGACTTTCTAACTTTTCCCTCACTTATTTCTTTCTATAACACATAGAAACTTTCAGCTGGGCACTCTGTCCCATAGTCTCACCAGGTTAACGGGGTGGATAAATCCGTTTTCGTATTTGTCGTTGGCCAGTATCTGCCGGAGGTGCGCGATGTAGCTGGACGCCAGGCGCAGAGTATCCAGTTTGGAGAGCTTGGTGTCCGCTGGTACCCAGGGTAAGGTAGTCTTCAGCCGGGAGAAGGCTTTGGACAAGACGCGCATCCTGGCTCTCTCCCGGGCGTTCGCAGCGTTCCTCTGCACGTGTTTGCCCTCCTGCTGTGCCACACCCTTAGGTGCAGTTTTCCGGGACGCTGTCTTGCGTTTCTTACCCGGCGCGTCATTTGCGCAAGTGCCCTCGCAGTTGGAGCTCTCCTCTGTGCTTTCGTTGGAGTCTTTACCGGAGGAGCCAAACTTCAGGATGCCGTCCAGGAGCTCGTCGTCGACGTCGCTGAGAGACCCGGTGGACATGGTGAACTGTCTCCGACTGGAGCGGACTCAAAACATGGGAGCAGGAAGCTTCGTCTGAGCGGGAATGAACACAGGGAGGATAGACACACGCCTTGGAGATGAGTTCATGAAATGCTGTGCGTGAACGGAGCAGAGTGGAACACAGTTTTTATCTCCATAGAGAGAGAGGGCGTTACATGCTGGGAGGAGACAGTGGTGCTGATCTTACATGCTGGTTCCCAAAGGTTTCCAGGACCCCAAGGGACCCCAAGGGACCCCCACTAAGATGCAGAATATATTTTAACAGACACAGTATTCAACAAATATAAAACAAGTTTGTGGCCTTCATCAAAGGTTTAAAGTCTTTGTCCATCATCACTATAAACTCATGTGATTACAAATATTACTGATATAAAAAATCTATTTGATTTGCATGTGATACCACGTTCTAATGATGTGCTTATGGCCCACCTTTGTTGCACCTTTAATACCTGGAAAAAAAAGAGAAAACGATCTGCAACCTGGAACACACATGGAATTTTTTTAAATGTCATCTTGTGTTCACAGGGAGATTTATAAACTGGCCCTCTCATTCAGAAAGCAATTAAACTGAATTGCAAAAAAAACAAAAAAACATTTTATGACTTTAGTTCATTACTATTAGTCTGTTTCTTTTTACTAAATTACAGACCAGAATGGAAAGCAGCTTTACCAATAATGTGCAGATTACCTTAATGATTCTGAGCAGCATTACAATTGCATTCTTTAATATGCCATCTTAAAGAGACTGTGTTTCTCGTAGTGGAAAACGTGTTATTTTTACTATTAAACAAAACATAAATCACTATAGTTGATTCTTATAATATTGTAGACTTTACCATCAAGTATTTGGTATTTTAGCCTGTTCCACTCACAGAGCCTACGTAACTTTCAGCACATCTTGCCAGTTAGCAGGATAATGTGCAAGGACAGGGGGGTGTCAGGTCTCAAATGGCAAACTGGCGCCTCGGTCCCCTCTGATGTAATGGATACCCGGCACCCACAATCCCCTGTTTGGCCTTCCACATCATTCCACACCGATGCTCCATCCACTGGTCCACTCAGGGCCAAGTCCAAACAACAAAGTCTGTGGAGCTGCTTTAAGTGTGTTTAAATGTTGGGATGCACCAGGAGAACACAGATGATGCTCGTGTGCATCTCGCTGACTTTCTTTTTAATATAAATTGTTCATTGTGAGTGATACTGAGCCTAGTGATGCACAACTGCATGAAGCTGCAAATGTTTCTTTCCGGGATGCATGGTTGTGAGTGTGTGTGTGTGGGTGTGTGTGTGTGTGTGTATGTGTTTGAGAGTCATGTGTGAACTCAGTGTCTTTGCCTGCACAGCTAGAGCGTGTACAAGGATGAGAGGTGTGTCTCTTGAGGGCTGACCTTTAACCTCTTTTTCTTCCGGTGTCACAGTGCACTAAACAGGCACCACCACTACGTTTTGAGCTGACACAATAGAGAAACACACTTCACGTGGAGCTGTATTTTTAGCCCAGTAGATACAAATAAAATCTTGAAAAGAATGAATATGGCAAATGTGAAAAAAAAAAAGTTTGCAGGACTGATACTGCAAGAAAGAAAGAGAGAGAGAAAGATGGCACTACGCACAGAGCGGCCAGAAAGAGAAGGGAGAGCAAAGAGAGGACGGAGAGGGCTTAATCTTCTGGGTGGGCTGGAAATCAAAGCACTTTGTGAAAAAGTAATAATAGAGTCTGCTAGATTGATGATCACCTCTGAGATACATGGATCCACCAGAGAGTGGAGCGAGAGTCAGTGAGAGAGAGATGAACTAAAATAGCTCATAAAAACAGAGCACAGACCTTTTTCTCTTCCCTGTGCGTCAATAAAATACAGACCCTGATGTAATATCATTAAATGATAGTTATTATGCTTGCAAAAACTTGAATTCTCATGTGGTATGTACTAGACAAAGTGATCTGCCACTTAATAATAAGATAACATATCTGAAGGTTCCCACACAGAGCCGGTTTAGTCATCAGACTCAACGGTCCCCTATGTAAAGGGTAAAACAATGTACACTGAGTGTTTAGGAAACTGTCTCAGTGACCGCTTTTCCCTCCCAGTGCCTCGGTCACACACACACACACACAAACACACACACAGTGACATGAGGCAACAGGTGGAGGGGGAGAGGGGTTAAGTGAGAAAGATGGAGAGAGAGAAAAAAGAGGGGACCCTGGCAGTTATGGAGGGACATGCTGCTAATTAGCCGGTTTGAGGTCAAATGTTAGGCTGGTTGTGTGATGTCATCTCAAAGGGACGGGATCCAGATGTTGCTTGCAGGGCCACCAAGGGGGACACCTGATGCTTCGGGTCATTATCATTTCTCTCTCTGTCACACACACAAACACCTTTGTTTAAAACAACCGCATATGTTGAGAAACAGTGGATCTGCCATGTGACAGGCTTATGGGAATGCCCTGTAGGAGAACAACTATCTACTATCTGTAATGATTAAAACAACGGTGATTGGTTTAGGTGTGTTTGCTCCAAAGCATAGCATCCAAAGCATCCAAACATATAATCAAAGTAAAATTGAAATTAAACTGATTTTTTTCCTGTGTTTTCCTGAGTTTATGTACTTATTTGGTCAAAATTGTAATTACTAAAGAGGTGAAATTAAAACCCTATGTTGTATAGAGTGTACTCTAGCATCTGTGATATTTTTTCCGACTGACACCGTCACCATTGAAATGTTTGACTAGTACAATATCTGTGTGGACGAGCACTGTTAATAGTTCCAGGACACAGGCAATTAATCAGCTGGGGGTCGACATCAGCCATTGACCAGGCCTATCTGTGATTTGTCTTCTCTCCATGTCACTGTGACGAATTTGAATTTTTAATTAGCTGGGAGGTGGCGGAGCCAGGACTGCCAAGCCACCACGCAATGGCACTTCAGAAACCTATGGGTGACGTCATAGATACAATGTTTTATACGGTCTATGGTTTTTACTGCTTATTTGAATAACTAAAGCAGTGCCATGTGAATTGCCCGCTGAGAGGCCTGATGCTGAGATACTGTTTTCACAAATATGTACGTGCACAGTTTTATCCGTTTTTGAAAATATGCACAATAGCTCTTAGTTAATTTCCTTACACATAAAAAAAGGGGTTCAAATTTCAATTTGACTGTAAAATGTGAAAAGAGTCTTCACATTAGGTTAAAATGACGGGATTAGTGGAATGGGAGAAAATGTTCTTTTGATTTAAAATGGAACAAAAAATAAAAATGGAAACTGAAAATGGAAAAGCTGTCATCGATGTAATAATACTTTAGCCTCACTGTGACAGGTTATCAATATTGCACTCTAATTCAATATTTAACTTGGTTATGAAGACTTGGATTCACACAAAAAAAGAATGATTGCATATTCTCACAGCCAGACTTCACTTTCATAAATACTGCGTTTTTCTTTCCTCACCTAATTTTTCCAGCTTCATGAGCGTCAACTGAAAAAAGACATGGGGACAATACATTAAGTGAGCAAAAGGGAGCAAAATCTGAAAGAAAATATTATTTTGTGTATTGGCAAAACATTCCACTTGTATTTTTCTGTGACATACGGAGAAAAAATGAAATAAAAAACAAAACATGAAAAAAAAGAAGGAAACTTGTTGCTGTGGATGGGAAGAACAGAACGAGAAACTGTAATCTCGGAGTGAAGCTTGGGGTGAGAAAAACATCATCCATCTTTGTCTAAGCACTCCAGTTCCCTGTCCCTTATCACAGCCATACTCCCACACACACACACTCACACACACACACTCACACATATGCACAAATTGCTTTTTGCCTCAGTTCAAGTACCTCTAAAAAAAGAAGAAAAATCAAAGTAAAATAACTAAAAGAGAGGTTGCAGAAAGTGCAAAGATACAACAGGGAGTGGAGAAATCTGGGGCAAAAGGATGTTGCGGACAAACTGGGCAATAAGAGAGAATTATGAAGATGTTTATGGGGAGTGGAAACATCATATTATAATTCAAAAAGACTATAATCCTTTGATATTCGGTGACAGGAACATCCGGGGGGAGGCAAACAGTGATTCTCTAGAATAAGACTGATATTCTGTCACAGTGTAGGTTAATGACCTGGAAGTCTTGTCCTTACAGTGTGAGGGAGTTGGAGTGTATTGGTCTCTGGAATGTGCGCACACATGCACACTTGCGTGCAGAAGTGTGTGCATCTGTGGTAAATGTATTGGGTTTCACAATGTCTGTGACAGATGGATATGGATGTTGTGGATTGTACGTGAAGAAATCGTGTGATATCATGGAGGGTGTTAGAATAAGTGCCCCTGTGTGGTTGCCTAAAGCTTCCTCTCCTTTCTTCACCAGCACGATCAGACAACAGGAACAATGGGCTGTTATGATGAGAACAAACCTGGGATGTTGTCATTGCGCTTGAAGATGTATTAACTTGATTTAGGATGGTCATGGTTGATATTTTCACACACATTCACATTTTGAAAATGAAGTTCGTCAACAGCTGTGTCTTCAGGTTGTTTTTGTGAGGATCGCCATCTTAACATTAGCTAATGGTTAATGGCTCCTCCACTAACAATGCTACATCTTAGTCATCTTACATGTTAAGTCAGTCAAGAGTTACCCCTGCAGGGGTTTGCTCAGGCTGGCCTCAGCGTGTCATCAAGCCACCCTTTAGGACCGCCCAAAAAATCCTGGACTGAAAAGTGGTGAAAAACAGTTTTAACCTCTGACTCCACATTTCAGTAATATACATCGTTCAAAGTCTTTTCACATGTTTTCAGCAACTATTTCACAGCATATTTAATGTATTATGAAAGAAATCTCAGAATTGCCTTTACACAGGCTTTAAAGCACAGTCTACTGATTCCTTAAGTTGTGTTTTGCTGCTGCACATTCTCATTGTCTTCCAAACGTCCAGATTTCTACTTGTTAACAACAACTGCGTCAGTTTACAGTGGTCCTACTGTTAGATCACAAAGAACGCAAAGCGAATCTTAGAAGCAGTGCGATTACATAAACCTTGCAAGGCAGCTGGACTATAAGGCCATGAGATCACATGAGAATCCATCTTGTGAGGCTTCAAGCTATGCATTTGTGTCCTAACACAGTGATTCAGACCAAACTGCCTCCTATGAGGAACTACTGGCAGCTACCACACAAACTACGGACAAGAGTGCAGTTTTTTTTTAATTGAAAGAAGAAAAAAGAACAACATGCTTACTTTTCCAATCAGATGGTTCTGTGTAACAAACCATCAGTCAGGGGTCAGTCATGTTACGACTGCGAATAAGGTCAATGGAAAGATGCGATTAAAAGCACAAAATTTAGCACAAATTGAATCTGCGTGAAGAGAAGAGAATGGAGAGAGATTGGAGAGAAGTAAGTAGTGTGCTGCTCGTCGACTTAAAGAACAGTTTTAGGAGAGGAAGACACATCAGACAGATGGAGGTCAATAACACATCAACCTTGGGAAAGTTGAAGAGCGAGAAACAGAGAAGTAAAGAGGTAAATCCAGGGAACCCACAAAGACATTAACAACATTTTGGGCAGAGTTTGTGCCTTAAATGTCCAACAGGCACTGCTGTATTGATGGCTAAGCTCAGTATGCATACACACACCGTTACTTAAGTTGTATTGGCTTGAACTTGAATTGGCTGAGTGCCCAAAGTGGCCTGTCGGAAGTAAGTGAGACACGATGCAGCTGCAGTTGGAGTGTGTTTGTGTGTGAGCATGTGTTCTACTATGTGGCACTTTTTTAACCTCTGCTGCAACCTCTGGTGTAACTTGTGGCCTGGTGATCGGATGCGCAGATAAAAACAGTGTGTGTGTGTGTGTGTGTGTTTGTGTGTGTGTGTGTGTGTGTGTGTGTGTTTCACTCTGCAGCACTGGGCAGTAGGGCAGTGTAGGACAGTGCTGGGTTTCAGAGTCAAAGGTCTGGTCTCTGTCACTGTGATTGAGACTACAGTTTATAAACAGAGTGAGAGGGAAACTCAGTTTTCTATCTCACACAGTGGTACCAGTGTGTGTGTGTGTGTGTGTGTGTGTGTGTATGTGTGTGTGTGTGTGTGGTTTAATCCTCCAACAGACCAGAACCCCCAGCACCCTACTAAATCCTCAGTTTCCCCCCTTCTTCCTCCTCTTCACCCAGTTTTGCCTCACGCCTCCCTCCAACCATCCCCACTACCGACTCCACTCTCTGTTGTTGGATGTCTGGTCAGTCTGTCCAGTCAAAACAAATAGAGTCAAAACAGTTCAGTAAAACAAGCTTTTCAGCCAAGATGCAGCCTCACACTCAATTCTTTTTAATCACAATAACTATATTTTAAATAAGAATTTAGCTTTAAATCTACAAGCCAGGTACAACTGAAATGTGTGGTTCTTTGTCTCTGAGGTGCTACACAGACTGATAACTGACAAGCGATACAGAAGTACCCGATGCAGTACCACCAGACTACGGCGCTCCTTTCCTTAAGCCGTGAAGTCTGTGATATTCTTCTGTAATAAAGGCTTACAATTATATATCGTAACTCCAAACAACTCTCAGATTTCCTTCCAAGTCTCATTCTTTGAGGATATCCTTATAAAAGGGTGCTGCGGAAAAATGTGCCACGTCCAGCCTAGTTGTGCTGACTGGAGGTGAACAGGAAGCATCAAGGATTGAAAATAGGTTCAGGCAGAAGAAATGCAAAAAAACTTTGCAAGAACAAGCTTCAAGCAGCAGGTTGGGACATGTTTATTGGGGAAAATATGTGCTTTAATGGTAGTAAAAAATTGCCACTAATAAACATACACCCCTCACTTCAAGGACACACATTACCTGAAACAGTGCTCTACCCCCATTCATAATGAAACAAACTAGATATATATAGCAAATGATTTTGTAAGACAGAGAGTGCTTTTAAAAACATAGAGTGCCTGAGTTACATTATATGATACAACATTGTTTACAAGGACATGACATGAGGACATGACTTTGGACTGGTTCGTGAATGCAAACTCTGTAATTGTTTCAACAAAAGCTTGTAAAACATCACTTCAGCAAAGTTACTTGTAACTTATAACAGTTCAGTTTTTTTCCAAACCTGGTTTATTTTGATACCCTCAAGGGTGCTTTGAATCATACAAGATTAGCCACCCCTCAACCTCATAACTTCATAATCTCGTAACCTCGTCATCTCTGGCAGAAAGTAAACTTCTCCCACCTGCCCATAGCGACTGTTCAGTAGTCTTGCATCCCCACACTTTATTTAAGCAGGCTTGAGTAGATTAAATATTGCAAAAATGCAGCTTTTCAAACAAGCGAAACAACGCTCAGACTGTTTGCTGATGTACGGAGCACTTAAGGACATATTCTGAAACAGTCTGATGTTCACTGTAATGTTACAAAATGTGGAACTTTTCAGCATGCCTTACAGAGATTTCATTGAACTGATTTGAGATTGAAAGATGTTGGAATAAAGTATATCCAAAGTGCAGCTCATCCGAGACAAAATCATTTCACATCGCCGTCTAATCCCTCACTGATCTCTGCAAATGAAAGGAGATGTAATGTCAAGATTATCATTACACACACACCTAATTAGCAGTGTAATGCTGGACCATCGCTGATATTATTCACACCCGATTAGTCAGGCAGGTTGTTAACGTGGAGGGCGATGATGGAGAGGGATGATAAACAGTGCTGCGCTCTTATTGGCTGGATCAGGTTCTGTGCTTTGATCTTCTTCCTCCTCATTACTCAGGGGGGGATGACAGGTGTGTGTGTGTGTGTGTGTGTGTGTGTGTGTGTGTATGTAGACATTTTTGTAACATGTTGAATAAGGTGCACAAATTCCTGAGTAGCTTCCAAGGTATTTGTGGAGTATTCTGTTTTATATTTATTA
Source organism: Larimichthys crocea (assembly GCF_000972845.2). Lineage (NCBI taxonomy): Eukaryota > Metazoa > Chordata > Actinopteri > Sciaenidae > Larimichthys > Larimichthys crocea. Next base: position 12,084,229 of record NC_040021.1, read on the forward strand.
TCAACATTTTTACTCCTTGTTGATGTGTGTGGCACTTTTATTTCATTTTATTTTGAAAAACCCAACTTTTTTCTTTCTTTCTTTGCAGATGAAATCATTTCACCATATCATATCTCCTCTGTCTCAGTGGTCTGGTTAGCTCATAGTTGCACATTCACAAACAGATACAGACGCACACACACACACACACACACACACACACTGATTATCTATAACTTTCTCAGTGGTAATTACTGTAGCTCACAGAGTATTATCAGACCCCAGGAAGTGAGATAGGAACAGTCCCTACAGACTCCACACAATCGGACTGGTGAAACACCAGTGTGTGTGTGTGTGTGTTTTTGCATTTATGTATTTCTTTGCATACGTCCCTGCGGAGGGGGATGTTAGCCTGCTCTTGTCTAAATGAACATACTCCAGGCTCGAGTAAGACACCCACATAACCTGCAGATATCTCTGGATAAACCATCCAGAGCTGCAGATAGCCAGGGATGTGTTGACTGCCCCAAGTGCAGGAAAACCTCTGCCTTCCTGGGCAAAGACATTACGCATATCCCCCTCCTCCCTGGCTGCTCTCCTTCAGCCTACAATCTCCCTTCAGGTCCCACAGGGAACCCGTCGCCCCTGCTAGGCCCAGGATCGAGGCTCCTCCTGGGCTACTCCGCTGATACTCCCCCCTACTCTAGGAGTGCGCCTGATGTACAGGGAGGGAACTTGTACAAACATTGCACATTTGACTTATGTGTACAATCTCTTACACACACCCTCGCGCACTAACATAAGGTACACCCACAGAAAGCCAGGCATAGAATATACAACAACAAATCTCCTACACTCTTGTAATATAAACATGCAAAACCATTGGTTGTATTTATGTCAGAAATGTGAGCCTGGATAGAAGGAAAACTGAAATAAAGACAAAGAAAGGAATGTGAAATTACGAAATGTAACTGACTTGCTTGGCTGTTAAGGATATGTGATTTGGCATATCACTCAACTAATGGCTGATGGTGTGTGTGTGTGTGTGTGTGTGTGTGTGCAGAGGATTAAGGTAGTTGACCTTAGCGGCACCTTTTCACATCTCATTTCAACCTAATCTGTGTTTGCGCGAGTGTGTGTATCAGTCCTCTCATGAGACACCAACATAAAGCTACCGGAGGCTAACAGGAGATGACGAAGAGGTGAGATGTGAGTTGTGATAAAATTGCCCCTTACACACACACACACACACACACACACACACACACACACACACACACACACACACAATCGCACACAAACATCCAACATCAAATCTCAAGAGACCCTTAAGATCCTCTGAACCCCAAGTCCCAAGGCAGGAAGCAGACAAGTGTGTGTGTGTATATTAGCTCATTAGTGTGTGCATGTATTTGTTTGTGAGTGTAACCCAAGCTCCGGTGCAGCTAACAGACAGGTCCACTTAGTAGCAGAAGACAGACACAACAGCACCACACCTTTACGCCGTAATCACAAACAGATGTCTGCTGATCGCTCTGCTAAACGTTAACATTTAATTATTAGATTATCATGCTCAATAGTGAGAGCAAATACATTTTCTTGCATATTTCTCTGATGAGAAGACACTCCGGGCAGTTATGAGAGAGTTCAGCCCAAAAATAACTTTAATATGTCGTTGCCAGATGAACTGACATTTTAAACTCTTAGCTTAGCTGACTTATTAGTGTTCTATCTTGGAAAAAAAAATAAAAATGCTAGGATACAGTAATAACTGCATGTATCACTACTATCTTTGGTATTATTCTTGCTCCTCGGTGTTAGTGAATGAGTGTCCAAGCAGATGACAGGACTTCCTGTGTTCACAGTGGGACTGCATGAAAGAAAATGAAAGAATCACATTTGTGTCTGATGCAGTCCCCACGAGTCACCATTGCATGCATTCAGTGGGACATCATGTGCAAATGCATATTGCATTTAGAAATTTTGTAAAACTAACTTTCATCTGGAACGTTGGATGCTCTCTCATCTACTAAATAGTTATATTAAATATTGGGAAGTAAAGTAAAATAAAACCGTTTCATGGATGTAATTGCTAATGCAAATGTGGTGGAGTGATTTATAGACCAACAATATCAAACTAACAATAAATAAAAGCTACATTGGGTTATGGGAATATCTACAGAAAAATATGATTTATAACTTTATATGACAAAATGAGTTGTGGATGGTTGGTGATACACACACTGACATATACAAACTAATGACAAATAACAGAGGTTTCATTAAAAAAAATATTGCTCACTCTCTGCAGCAAGAGCAAGTGATTCATTTCATAGAACTTTTACTGTAGGCATTAAAGTCTGATATACATATATCTGATATACTGTATTTGTATATGAGTTTGAATTTTGAATCACTGACCTTTAGAAGATGTGCGGACATTTTTCCCATCTGAAAATATTAACATATTCTGTGATATTTGACTGATACAGTGTGAAGATTGAACTGTACATCAAACATAGTGTCATTTCTGCGGCTGCTGTCACTGAAATATCTGCAGGATGCTGGTCTGGAAATGCGATTTAAGTGAGATTTATGTTTTCTTGTCAAACCTTTCCCTTTTTTTCCACATTCCTTTGTTTCTTTATGTTTGTGTGCTTCTTGTTGTTGAGTTGTTTATTGTTACTATGCGGTGTGATAGAAGCTCGCTCAGTTATAATCATTTTAAAGTCACATGGTCTTAATGACCACACATACTACACACAGATTACTACCAATTTTACTTTCCGTCCTCTGCACCGACGCAGTTGGATGGTTCAACGTGTTGTTTTCCAAACACATATAACATGCACGTGTGTGTGTGAATCTTTTTTTTCACGCTCATCCTCTCACTCGCTTAAACACGGACACAGACGCGGTCAGGCAAAAGATCTCCGTCTCTGCGGTGTATCAGCTGTTGTCCAGCTGTTGATGTGTATTTACTTTCTGACTTATTTATTTGACATCTGCAATCTGCATCTTAAGAGGTGAGAAGCGTGTTTGTGTGCACGTGCGCTTGTGTTACTCTTACGGTGTCATCATCATCATCACTTAGGATAAAAGTGTCTAAAATGTTTCATTTGTAATGATTTGTAGGCAAATGTTAGTCCGTTTCATTTGCTTTCAAAACTCAACTTTACTTTTTTTTTGTAAATAATTTAAAATCCTTGTCAGATGTGTGACACAGTCAAATGTTCACCTCTTAAGAAAAAGCACTTCTGGCATCATAAACGCCTTTTTAAAACTCTACATTTCATTATAAGGGAAACACCAGTATTCATAACACGGAAATTTCACAACTAAGTTAATTTATTTAAATGAAATCATCGTTTTCAGAGGAATTGCTTGAAGAGGGAGTCAATTTTGGTGAACTTTGACCTGCACCCTTGATCAACTGTCTTGCCTGTGGGACGGTACATACATTCCCTTGAATTAACTGTGTTGACTTACTTTCCACGTAGTTAAAACATCACCAACATTTCCGCAACAGAAACTTTGTGAGGATGCTCAAATGAATTTCTCTGTGCCACTTTCTGGTTTGTTTTCATTGAATGTTTAAACTGATTACAACATGTGCATCCAGTAGTCGGACACAGTTTGAACATTATAGATCATATTACATTGGCGATACAGTATCCATGGTAAGGAAAATATAAACGTATACCTGGAGGCATCTGGGCTTTTCCAGGACTGATGATACGTCTTTCCCGCTTTTTTTTTTTACTACACTGTCTCTTCTTAGGGAAAAAAAACACAGAGCAGATCCATCAGTGAAATGGTGGTCCTTATCTATCTCTTTCCCCCGGATGCTAATTAAAGATAATAAACCTTCGAAGATCATTTCTCTGCTGCTCCAAACTCACCGTCACCTTAGGTCCTCTTGCACCACACATGCACACAGCCAGATGGGATGAGAGCATGCACACACAAACACACACACACACACGTTGGCCTAAAACGCATGGTTGTTGGCGTTCCCTGAGGCAGCAGGTGAGTGTAAATTGAAATGCCGTAAGTCACATAAGCAACGCTGAAATGCGTGTTTAAATAAGCACTGAATGATAAAAATAGTGTGAAGGGCTTTTAAATACACACGGCGTTACATCTTTCAAACACATGCCTGCATAAACATGCATGAACGCACATGCACCCACACACACACACCCACACACACGCACACACACGCACACACGCAGATTAATTTCTCTGTATGTCTAAGTTTAAACCCCTCGTTAATCTTCACTCCACGCCTTAAACACAGGTGTTTGGAGAGCTTACAGATGAAAGTTTGATGCCAGATATCATGATATCATATAACTATGTTCGAGTTCTCCCTTTCTCTCTCCTTCACACACAATTGTTTCCCACAGAAAACCAGAAAATTCCCCTCTACTTCACTTATCACAAACACACAGTCTCTCTCTGAAACACTTCCTTTTTCCCACTCAACAACTCAGTCAATACGCAGATATTTATTTAGCTCAGAGACAGAAAGTCTCATGAGCAGACTGGCCTTAAGATTTTTATTGAGCAAGGAGATAAAAAAGCGAGTTCTGCTCTGTGTCCATTAGGACTAGGCCAGAAGAGCGGCTGATGAAATGGAATAAACTGTTGTGGTTATCTTCCCTGGCTGCTGCAGTGGAGGAGAACCAGAGAGAAAGAGAGAGAGAGGCCACATACATATGCTCACAAAACTACACGTTACTACACCATTCACCATTCACACACACACACACATACATACACCCTTCCTTGGTATTGCTCAGGTCTGTATTTATCCCTAACCATAACAGAGCAGGCAGATAATGGCCGATGGGACGTAAAAATAACCTGGCACATGTCTGTTTGGATTAACCTCGTCTCCTCACCCCTTCTCCCTCCTTCTCTATCCTTCCATCATGTTTTATTGCTCTCTTCTTTTCCATCCATTAATTCGCTATCTATCTATCTATCTATCTATCTATCTATCTATCTATCTATCTATCTATCTATCTATCTATCTATCTATCTATCTATCTATCTATAATGAAGAAACATGTAATACTAAAGGGAAAAAAACACACTTTTAGTCAACAGGGTTTCCATGAATAACACATTCATTTTTGCTCAATTACTAATATGTTGGATATTTATTTTGGCACAGCATAAACTGTCTTATCAAATGCTTATCAACAGAAAAAGCAACAGAGGCTGCTTATTTTCCCTCCAAACTAGCCTCTTTGTTTGCATAAGATATAAAGTACTTGTCCAAATATGTTAAAAACTGAATATGAGAGGAAAAAACAAGACAGACAGAACAAAGAAACAGCATATATCATCACAAGCGCTCCCCCCGTGGAGGGGTTTGAACTGCACCCACACACAAACACGAGAGAGCAACGAGTCATTAAATCTAATGCTGCAATAATAAGCTCACCTGTTTCCAATGAAGTTCTCGTGAAAAATGAGTATTGATTCTTCAACATGAAAATGTCCAAGTGTGTTTACAGCGTTTTAGCATCTTTTTACTCAATGTCTTCGTTTGTGGGGCACTACTTTGCTCCCTACTCTCATGGCAGACACTACTCAACAGTAGACCAACAAAGTGAGCAACTAGTTGATGCACATATAGAAGCTTGAGGCAGATATATCCCTCAGAAGTTGGCAGAAATCAGCTTTTAGTTTTTTATTTAGCTGTTTTAGCTGATTGTATTGGTTTCAAACTCTGCAGTATCACCACATGCAACCAAAGAAGCACTGATAAACCTGCTGCTCGCTGCCTGCCCAGCACCAAACAGCTGACAGAGGAAGCTGAAGTGATTGGTTGATAAACTATCAAGATCCAGATCAATTTTCACAGGAGTTATTGACCAAAACAAAGCTAAAAGTAGAATGAATATTGGACTTACACTCATCGGGTGGTCCGAAAAATGACTTCAAATGAACAGTGTCTGCAAAATACATAATTGCAATTAGCAATTGCATGTTAACACAATATCCATAGCAACTTTACAAGCTGGTATATACTCTATGTGCCTGTCAGCTTGTCTTGTTTTGATGTGTATGTGCCCCCTAGTGGGCAGCTAAAAAAGATTTTCAGCCTTTGGGAGCCTTGCGAAATCAAATGAAGTGGAACTGGAGTTGCTGAGACAAACATTCCCACATTTAAAAACCTGCGTGTTACCCAGGATGCCCTTTTCTTACGAGTCACATTCAACAAAACCGGAAACAATTATGTTGAAAAGCAACAAGACAGTTGATAACTTCAGTAAACTCTCTGAACTCCAAAGGAGGACACTGTGGGCCTGTAAAATGTTGATCCCCATGTCTGATGAGAATGGGAGACCAGTATTTTATATCTCTGTAGAGGACGGGGATACAATATATCTGACACAGCTTTATTGGCTTACTCTTTAATGACTTCCTGCACAGAGTGAGGCTGAAGGAGACAGGGGGAGTCTAACTCAGTGAGAACTGAGATATTTCTTTTTTTTCTTTTCTTTTTTTTTCTGTCTTTGGACTTTCTTTGAACTATTCATGCTCTTTACCTCATTATCCGATTCTCTGCTCCTCACACCAAAGGCTGATTCCCCGTTCGCATTTTTCTATCTACCACTCTTATCGTCATTTGGAGAGACTGTAAAGTAAATGCCTCTTCAACATGATAAGTATATGACCTTGTCCATGTATTCCTTAGTGTACCTCTCTCTCTCTCTGTCTCTGCATGGCTAAGATGGGGTTAATAATGAGCAAATGTTCTGATGATGAAGCCTTTTTCCAAGAATCTTTTCTCCCAAACGTGCATGGCCTTTGGATGACTCCCCAAGGAGACCATTAATTTAGATATCAGTGTGTGTGTGTGTGTGTGTGTGTGTGTGTGTGTGTGTGTGCGTACATGTGCGTGGGCATGCATTTGTGTGTGTGTGTGTGTGTGAGCAGCTTGAATATGAGTGGGAGATTTTTTTTTTGTTACTTTGTTTTATCACACACAGACACAAGTATGAGCAGAAACAGATCAATTAGAAAGTGCGTGCACGTCTGCAAACATGCAACGACACAGCACCCAACTCCCAAACTCTTAGCTGCTAAAACACAACAACGCCTTATCACGGATCCCTCCTTCCTATCATCAGTCTACACCTTCACCCTAACCCGCTCCCCAAACACCACCCCAAAACATCCTTCTACGTCAACACCTCTCACCCCCCATTCCGCCCAAATTCAGACCCGCATAGGCACAAAGATTAGGAGACTCACACACATACACACAGATACAGGATCTTGACTACAGTTGACACTTACATTAACATGTATAGTACACATTAAGACACACAGCGACAGTGATGCATTTAATGCCTGATTGCACACACACACTTTATCTCTAAAGGGCAGCCAGGTGTGTAATTAAAGGGAGTTCTGATGGTCCCACCTCTTGACTCCTGACTGACCAGCTAACGCATGTGTGATTTTCCTTTGCATGTTGTTAGGTGGCGTTCAGACGGACTCCTTCGTGCTCTCTTACAGCAGTTTGTTTTTGCAGCGCTCTGTTTTTTAGTGAAAGAGGAAGAGTCCACTCCACAGAGCTTACAGCAACTCCTTCTCTCGCCAAACACTGTCTGACTGTCTGTCTACAAATGTATTGTTTGTTCATGTACATCAATAAGGAGCCACAAAAACGATCTTTTACCATTGTGTAATTCCAAAAGCATTGGTTTTATGCAACTTTTTCCACAAATTGAAACTGAAATTACTTTTAAAAAAGCCTTTTATTGGTTCAAAGTTAGGGGGCAGGTAGGCAAAAATGCAATGAAACCATCGGACCTAATGTATGAAAAAAAAAGTCTAAATGTGTCTAAAATATAATCACTAGTAAGCATGTGAATATTCGCAATCAAGAGCAAATTATAAACTCCCATTCTGCCAAATGATGTATCTATCTGAGAATATGATTTCATCCTGGCCCGTCTTCCTCGGCCTTAATTTCACTTTGAAAAAAGCAGGTGCTTTCCCTGCGGATTGTAGTTGCACCAGATAATGCTCATGGTGGTGTCATCATTTTCAAAACTAGTCTAAACACGGCTTAGCAGGATCTCTATAACATTTGCGCAGGTGTGTTAATGTTAGGCCAGTAAATCTGGCACAATGAGCGTTGGGAATGATCGTCTCTCTCTGTCTCTGAGCTCCGCCTCACCTCTGGAGACGTAATGAGAGGATGAGAAGATTTCACTTGTTTGTAGAAACTTTTTTTTTTGTTTGGTTGACTGTCAAAGCTTCTTTTTTTTGGCCTTGATTATCTCTGCTGTATGACGTACGATCTGACAATAAAAAATACTTTAGATAAGTCATGTAACTGCACATGAAATCTTAGATAAATCAAGGTTCATCTCAAGTCCACATGTGTTGTTGTTTACTGAAAGGTGCTGACTTATGTTTCATGTAAAACGACTCATCCTCAGAACTGCTGAGGCAACTGACGCTTAGAACAAAGAGAATATACTACAGTACATCAGCTTAAAAAAACGATAAACTGGAGTCGAGTAGGTTTACTCCTTATTATATCCCACTTTTGATGAATTAGTCATTTCCTCTTGCATCAAGAAAATCCTGTCAAATGCATTAAACACATCATCTTCTGAATCTAGGATTTTAGGATGATACACGTATAAATAAGCCTCTTTACATGTATTTCTGTATACGTGCATGAGACCGGTGTGTTGGCTGTGCCCCTGATGCCTGGCTGACTGGTCCCAGTAAGAATGGAGCTCATATAAACAGGCTTGGTCGTTCCCACGTCTCTGTTTACACTGGGAGACCCCAGAGCAGCACTACCAGAGCACTGGATTCCCTCCGCACGGCAAACTCACACACTATTCATCTTTGTCTCCTACAGAAACACTTACTCATAAGTACACAAATGCGGCACATGGGCATGCAGATATACAGTGTATGTGTGCATCTACGCAGAAATAGAGCCATTCACATTTAAAGTGTGTATAAATCCAAATGTAACAAGAACACATCTCCTTTCCCTTACATTCCCTGTCATTTAGAGCCTTTTTGGATCCCACCGGACGTCTTCATCTCCCTACAAGTTTGAATTTCTGCTGAAATACTAGTAAAAGTTTTAGTAATCTGCCAGAGTTCCCACAAACCTATCAAACCTGTACCGAACTCAGTTTTACAACACTACTGCAAAGACTCTCAAAAGCTTTAACTTCGCTCTCTAAGTCCTTTTGAAATGGGCCTGTGATGTACGCCCAACATAAACAGAACACTGGGGTCCTGACAAACACGTCCAGTTTACAGGCAACAGTGAGGTCACCCCAGCAGAGGATCTCTGCAAAGATGCATCTGCTGACACAGACGACTCAAGCTTTTAAGAGAAATGGCATCTTCACATTTAGTGTTTTCGACTGTGGACAGAGAGCGACTTTGTTTTAGCGTGTTACCTAAAGTTCCTAAGAAGATTGTGGGACTTTTTCAACTGTTTGTCATAAGAAATACCAAACTGGCCAGATCATCCAGACATTCAGATGAAGACACACCTCTTGGGGATTGAGAATGCCTCTATACGCCCTTGCTAGGTGGATGATAATGTTCCACCCAATAGCAATTTACTTTATTAATAATAATCTGTGTCATGTTTGATCCGTATAAATGTAAGGGTAAAACTTTGAATTTAGCCAATAGCCAAACAACCACAATCACTGTTAAGCATACATATTAAACATACCTAATGCACACACATGCAGGCAAACACAAATATTCCCAGAAGCATGAAAAAATGATTTATCTCTCACTTTCTCTTCTCTTTGACACACACACACACACACACACACACAAACACACATAAAGTAGTTAGAGTGATGGAGCGTCTATTTATTCTTAGACATAACTGCATCTATTAAGCCGTAAGTGCTCACATCTGTGTGTTTACATGTTGCATCTTATGACCTAATGAGAATAAGAGCATTGTTCCCCTGGGAAGAGACTGCCCCAGTGATGTGCAGCCCCAACAGACTGTAAACATACTCCTGCGCCCTGCGTCAACCATCTCACAGCACACAGCAAACACACACACACACACACACACACACACACACACACACACACACACACACACACACACACACACACACACACACAGCATCAATGCTAGTGGTCTGACTTGCCTAACCTGCTCTAAATCTAAACCTTTATAGTAAACATCTTGGGACATCTGAACAAGGCTCTTGTGCAGAATGGATGTGACTCACAAGGCTATATATCACCAAGAGAAGCCCAGGAGAATTAAACGAGAAAGAGAAGAGACAATTTGGGAACCAGGGAGTACAAACAATAACAACAAGGCTGAATCATAAAGAAGTTATTTGTCTGTTTTGTTTGGGTGCAGGCCAGGCGGAAGTGTTTTGCGGTGGACTGAGGTGAATAGCTGGGTTACAGGATACAATGCACAATTGTGCACAAGCAAGCAATAAGTCATGGATATTAACACTTCATAAATATATACACATGAATGTGTGCACATATGTACATTCAAATCTGTGTTTAGTTTGAGCGACTTTATCTCATAAAGATAATTCTTCAAGAAGAATCCTCATGAAGTCACGACCGGTTCGCCTAAAGGTCACCATCAGTGCAGAATGTGACCGCATCCATTCACTAAATTCATTCATGAGCCACAGGAGCGGCTGCAAATTCTCTCATTGATAACACAAACATTCCCGGCCGCCTCCAAACTTTACTCCTTCTCCTCTTTTGTAGCCCGTCCAGAATTCCCTGAGGAGCATTTACTGACCAGATGTGCTCATTTTCCTCGGAGATGTTTTAATCCACATAGCTTAAATGTCAATAAACCGTAAACACTCAAAAAAAGGTTACACATTGTTATCTGGAAATGGTGTTAACATAAGCCTGCTAAGTGTAATATTGGCAGACATCGAAGATTACAGAGACAAATTTGTGGACACAGAATTTGGCTAAAGTCAATGAGTGTTTTAACCCTTCTTTGACTTGCACATGATAACCTTTAAGAATTCATTCAGAACAAGTCACCCATGACATTAAATTATTACCTCGTTGTACCACTGTAGAGCATTTCTTACCTCAAATTATGTCAAAATTATGCATTTTTTATGCAAGACACAAACTTTACACCAACTTGTTTTTCAAGTTCATCTGGCAGCCAGAAATAATAATCATGTTCTTAATCTTTTTGGTAATAAAGGTTGTATTTTATCAGATAATAATCATATAATTTCCTCTTACCATTCAATTAAACTTTAAATAACTCACACAGACTTAATGACATGTCATTTGGATTGCTTCACCTTTCAAAGAAGGAACAAAGTCCTGCATTGATCATGTTTTATGCAGGAAGGCATCCATGCATCTATAAATGCATCTCGGACCTAGTTTAAACTTATACATAAGATCTATCCCTCTTACTATTTGCAGATATCGATAGGCTAGCTTTTGCACTGTTTGGGGAAATGATGAAATGCTTCACGTTAGTTTTAAGTGTGATAACAAATAGACTCCAATCTCTATAGGTCCTACTGATATTTCTAATTTCTCAACAGAAATAGATGTATTACTCGACTTGACTTGTATAGCTTTATTTTTTCCCTCCACAAATTCTTAATTAATCTTTTTGATTATATATTTGTTCCCCCGTCTTCTGTGTTTAACGTTTTTTATTATAATTTTACTTTTACATAGATTTGTTGAACTGCTATTACTATTTTATCACATTTATTTGTGCTTGCCCATTTTTTCCCCTTACATTTTTCTGTCTTGTTGTGTAGAAAAATAATTGTCTGCTTAAATAACTAAAAAAATCTCAAATCTCTAACTTTTGTTTTTATCGTTGTATTTTGAAAACTGTAACCGGAAGTTGCTGTTTTTTTGTTTTTGTTTTAGGCTCACTCCCTTAATAAGTCGCCTCGTTTTATTTTGAAAGCAGACACCGGAAGGCGGCTCGCTCGCTGGTCAGTAGTCTGCAGAGGAGAGGGCGTCTGATCACAACAACATTTTCTTTTTTTGTCTTTCTGTCTGGACTGTGTATGTGTCGGGCTCGCAGCACTGATCTAGCCGAGGAGGTAGCTAAAGAACCAAAACAAACATTTTCCATCAGCGACGTTCACACAGCTAGCCGTGCTAGTTAGCTTAGCTGACAACTTTTCATTCATTACCGCCTGAGCACTTTTTCTTTGTTGCTAGCTAACGGCTAGCTTTATTCACAACATTAAACTGGGCTAGCGGTGAGGGGTTGTTACCGTATATGTATTATTTCATTTCATTCACAATAATAGTTCACGTAATTAGCCTGGTTTAGTTGTTTTTTTTGGTTGAATAGTTGACAGCCGGCTTTGGAGAGATTAGCTAGCATCATTTCCCCCCCACAAACAAGCTTATCAGGTGCGTTACTATGCAGAGCGACACCAGGATGTAACGCAAACAAAGCTACCATTTTATAGACGAAGCTACGACAGCTTAACCCGCGTCCAGCCTCTCTGTAATATCACAGCTTGTCCAATTTGGTAGCAACGTAGCAGCTAACGCGTCATCAGCCTGTATCATTGACCTGGTTGAGCTAATGCTAATATAATAACGTGTTTAAATGAGTCGCTCCTCTGGTGTCTGTGGTTCATGTTTTGGGTTTTAAATCTCAAACACGAGCTGGTGCTGCAGTTAAGGTGACAATTTAAACCTCCCTTTCCTGTGTGTTTCTTTTTTATACATGTGTAAGAACAGTATTTCTACACAGGGACTAGATATAGAGACATTCACTGTCTTATATGATAAAGAAAGATGGCACATAACTCTCATCTCCCCTTTTTCCTCCCAGCTTGTCCTGTCTCCTGGTCCGTCCGTGAGCTCGGTGGTGATGGTGGCCTTGGCGATGATACATGTGTGAGGAGAAAGCCCCCCGTGGTCCTCTTGCTGCACCACACACACTTCCACATGGATTCCAGCAATGACGACGCACTTGATATTATCATCACCAACGTGGTGGCAACTTTCAGGACCAGGTGCCACCTCAACCTGCGCACCATCGCCTTAGAGGGGATCAATGTCATTTATAAGCCAGAACTAGGGGTAAGGAAGTCAGTCAAAGTGTTTTACTTCATTCTGAAAAGGTTTACGATATGGACCACTCGATTAATGACCTTTTTTTTCTTCCTCTATAGAAAGTCCTAATGAAGCTTCGTAAGCCCAAGATAACAGCTTCCATCTGGTCATCAGGGAAAATCATCTGCACTGGAGCGACAAGGTAGAAACGCCGTACATGAATCAACAACAAATGGCTGCCAAAGGGTCACTAATTTTCTCTGAGGAGAGAAATGTCGGCTTTCTTTCTTGCCTCTTTTTTTGTTTGAGCCAGGTCCTCCACCAGGCGCCAATAATTCAGAGACATTTTTATCTGTCTCATGTCAAAGTTACAAAACTGACATTGGAGTAATTCATTATCATTTCTTTTTTTTTTTAAGATTATCTTTTTGGCCTTTTTATGCCTTTATTGATAGTACAGGTGAAGATAGACAGGAAACAGGGGGCAGAGAGAGGGGGAGTGACACGCAGTAAGTGGCCGTCTGATGCAGGATTCGAACTGAGGCCAGCTGCAGCAAGGACTATAGCCTCCACACACGGGGCGGCCGCTTAAGCCACTACGCTACCGACCGCCCCAGTTCATTATCATTTCTGTGCAAATCATGCTTTTTCCAATACAGTGAACCCACAGATACTCTTAAGGTTGCCAGTTGCTGTTTGTGTGCCCCGTGCCAAACTATATACAGTATAAACACCACTGTTACCATGTCGCTCACTCGTGTGCTCCTTTTTTTTTGTTGTTCAGTGAGGACGAGGCGAAGCTGGGCGCTCGCAGGTTGGCGCGCTGTCTGCAGAAACTGGGCTTCAAGGTGAGAATAATCACGTGGCTGTTACTTAACGGCATTATGACAGAAACATTAATATCACGATAACTAGATAACCTTTCCATCCAGAGATTACATCATCATCATTTCAGATTGATAGTTTATGTTCAAGTGTAGCATGGAAATACAGAGTCTATTTATAATGGATCATTTACAGTTTATATTCACAAGTATTTCACAAACAATCTTGTGGGGAAATCTGAAAGAGTAATTGCGTTGTATTTAGGCAACAGAGATTGTAATAATCTATAAATATTGGCTCAGTTAAGAGACCAATAAGCCAGCATGTCGCCTGTTGTGTCAGTAGATTTTAAGAGGCTAAACAAGACTTTACAATCCTCGTCTTACGGTCATAGTCTTGCCTAATATGCCTTCAGGTTAGCATAACAAGGGGCCCGTGTTTTCTTTGTGCACAAATTGATTCTAATTATTCAGTTCTTTAATTAGAAAAAACTGTTGTGCTTCATAAGATTGTGTAAATGTGTTTTCAAGGTTGTGTTTCATGACAAACAATCAAACAATACAGTGGACATGCAACCAAGTCATCCTGCAGGCTGAACCTCTTATAGAATAGATCTGTAATCTAAATACTCTGCCTAATGTTTGTATTCACTTAGATTGAAGCTTTATCAAGCTAAGCACCCATTGCTGCTATATCTACAATAACTGAGGCTAACCTACAGGCTTACTTTCCAACACTAAGGCTGTAAGACTAAGATGGAAGAGTTTTAAATGTAAAAGTATAAATACATTCATATGTGTGTTGTCTGTTCAGGTGAGGTTTTCAGCCTTCAAAGTTGTGAATGTGCTGGCGGTGTGCTCCATGCCGTTTGCAGTCCACCTCATAGACTTCACTAAGAACAACCGACCCATTGCCAGGTAATAAAGCACATCGTCACACTCATTAACAGCATCGCTGTCATTCGAAATACTTCCTGCTCTAGTTGTCACCTTTGTTTTAAGATGCTCATTTTTGATGCTCACTGGATTTGAGTTGTAAATGTTGTGTGTTATTGCATCATAATTACCTATAATTTTATTTATACACATTTCTACACATTCTGAATTAAACAGTGGTTTTACTTAAAAGATTTGCAAGGACAGGATGACCTCTAGTGGTGGGAGCACTAATCAGCTCTTTAGTATTCATTTGGCATACTGTAAAGCAAGCAGACAGAAAGTGCTGGTGTAGTTAGCCTTTCATTTTCTTAGTTATATGACAACATATGGTGCAGTGGCTGTATATGGACTTGATTTTAGATATACACCAGGGTGCAAAAGTCTGAGACCACATTAAAAATCTGGAAATAATGGGAAAGTTTGAGGATTTAGATAGTAAGTTAAAGTGTCAGAAGTCAAATTAATATTCTAAGCAAAGAGGCTTTCTCAGCGTCAAATCATGGCTGGACTAAAGGTTTCTAAAGGGGGTAGTGCATGGAACTGTACAATCTTTGCAGAAACCGGATCAGTCGTATCCAAAGCGCAATCAGGCGAACCAAAAGTGACCATCAGAAGATCAATATATCAAGCCTAGTTCCCTGAGAGGTCGAAAAACAACTTTATCACACATACAGATTTGTCTAAATAAAGAAAACAAGACTTACAATCAGCAAAAGTAATGTGAAAGTAAGGTCTTTGAAGACAAGTAGCAGTTTCTAAACCACTTCTAAGGAGGGAAAATGAGGCGAAATGTTGGGAGGGGACTAAAGAAATACAAGAATTTCACAGTGACTCAGATGACTGGAAAAAAGTTTTCTTGATGAATCCAAATAGGAGAGAGAATGATGAAACATGGTGGTAGGATTACTCAAGTCAACGTGATGTTTTGCCTACTCTGGCTTTGGACACCTTCAACGAACAAGACATGCTACATCCTCTAGCTTTCACCTCTGTGGAGCAGCATAATGACCCCAAACAGGGCCGGCTGCTGGCATAAGCAGACGTGATTGCTTAGGCCAGACACATTAACTTGGACTGATGTTCCTCGCTCCTCACTTTTTCAGTGTTACGTTGACTGACTCGCTCAGGCACTGCCAACTCTTTCACTGTCAACGCTTGGCTTACATTTGGCTGTAAACATGTCAGAAGTTGTTGAAGTGCCTACGTAATCTTTTAACAACTTAGTCTTGTTAAATAACAAATAGTATCTTTGCTTTGTTTTGTTTCTCCTTATGGTTCTTTTTGTTTGTAGCTACTCGCCAGCCCTAAAATACAACAAGAGATCTGATGTTGAATGATTTGTCCATTTCTGTTGTGTGCACTAGTTTTTTGGGGCCACAAACGAAAGCTTGCTTAGGACCACTAAATGTATAGGCCCAAACACACACCTCAAGGCTTTGCAAGAACCACTTGAAGAAACCAAAGAAGTACAAGAAGTCCTGAATGTCATGGACTTTCCTCCACACTCGACTGACCTTAACCCCTCTGAATATTTATGTACATCTTTGAAAACATTGTCAGATCATGCTGGGATAACATGGGTCATCAGGTTTTAGACAAACTTCAGCTCTAGCTAAGATATTCTAAAATTCAGGTTTTCAAAGATCCAAACCTTTCGCTCATATTATTAAGTTAGCATTACATTCGAAACAAATGCAGTATAGAAGTATCTTGACTTGTGGTCTCAGACTTTTGGACCCCCTGTATGTCCTGAGAGCCTGTAAGTTTGCAGTAGTTAACCATGCGTTTGTGCCTGTTTGTCAGTTATGAACCAGAGCTCCATCCTGCTGCCATGTACAGGATCAAACATCTCAAGGCCACTGTACAGGTGTTCTCTACTGGCAGCGTCACAGTTACAGGTAACCTCACACTTACATGTTTACACACACACACACACACACACTGTAACCTCTCCCTTTACATACCGCAGGAGGGCACGCTAGCTTAAGGGATTGAGGTCACATTGTAATGCACTAGTTCTGTTCGAAACCGAAAAGCGGTTTGTGAGTAACCCAAATCCTCAAGGAATTTCACTGAGTGAAATAGTCACAGCCTCTTTGTATGTCATTAGGCTGAACTTAAACAAAGAATAATAACGTAACGATGGCATCTGCGACTCTGTGTGTCAGTATGTGGGGTTTATTGTTCCTTTATTGTACTCAAACTTGTTCTTACGCTCTCACTCCCTGCTATCCCACCATTCAGGACCAAACGTGCAGAATGTGGCCACAGCTGTTGAGCAGATCTACCCACTTCTGTTCGAGTGTCGGAAACCCCTCTGCAAAAGTTAAAAGACTGAAGAAACGAAGGGATCGAGAAGTTGCATCTAATTTGTTCGTTACAAGTGATGAAGCACCTTATCCTCGGATTTATTTGCTCGATTTTTATCGTTCCACGGCAACGGCCGCAAACTTCTAACGCGTCCAAAGGACTGGATGTCATCTGGATTTTTAATAACCCCCTACTCGGAGTCCTAAAACTTCCCTCTCACAAAATGTCATTGTTGTGGATTGTGTGGCTCTTGTGATTTTAACAGCCTAAACTTGCAAGTAACTTCACCAGAAACTGCTCATCCAGACACTGAAAGGGAGGGGTGGAAGTTGTTCGCTTTTTATTTGCTCTGAGCGTTTTTGCATGGACACAGAAAGTGAAAGAGTTCTCAACCATTTAACCATTTTAATGCTTAACAGTTGGTGACCGTCGCAAAGAATCAATATGTTAACACTGAGAACCCTCACCTTTTTAAATCTAGAGACAACAAGACGTCCCATTTGCCACTTCCTCTGGAAGAATCTCCGTCCATGGCTCGTTTGTACACGTTAACACAAACACAAGGCATCAGCAATAGTTAACGCCCAAAGAGAAAACACAGCAGTCGAACCATTGAGGCTGTGTCTGGACTGTTACACACGTTCACAAAATCAGAGCAGGTCCTTTATGCAGATACATGTTCATACATTATGCATTAATCTCATTCATGATTTTCATTGTTGCTTTCTCACTTTTCTCTCAGTTCTCTATAAATTTGTTCTTGTTTCTCAGCTGTGGCACTGGATCAGAATTTAATTTCTTGTCATTTCCTAATAATAGTTTCAAACAACCAAGTTTTCCTTGTGTTTGAAATGTTTTATGGTTTTTTTTCTAGTCTGGGACAATGTACAGAACGAAACTGATGTCGTAAATGTTTTGGAATGTAATGAAAAACTTTTGAAAGGTTCAGGTATTTTTTTTTTTTTTCTTCAGGTGTTGTTGAGCTATAGACCCCCCTCATTCACTTTCATTTGACACTACTGGTTAGTCCCAGATATTCAAAATGAGCTGTTTAGCAGGCGGATGACTTTAAAACACTGTTAAAACTGCACTGTAAATGCACGGGACAAACAGAAACAGATGGGTTGTAAATGTTCAAGTGAAGAACTCATAATTGCAAAAGCAAGCCACTCAAAAGTTGTGTGGCAGTGCACTTCTCGTCGTCACCGGCCATGACGTTTGGCGATATCATGCGTGTGAGTTTTCGAAGCGACGTTAGACCATGAACAGTGTTCATTCATTCAAAGAGGCCACGCTTGCAGCATTAACCAGTACCTGAATTGTCTGAAAAAAAAAAACTTGGTAGAATATCATTCAGTTTAACAACAAAAAACAACAGTGAGTGTTTTTATCAGGAACTCAGTGAAGGGTAATCTATATCTATGTATATAATAAAGTCCTCTGATGGAAAAGATGTTGACAAAAAGTTTGACATGTTGTCTTAAAGTATGTAGGATGGACTTTTTGAACCAGTGTCAACTGAAGATTTGTGACGCTTGTTCGGAATTTTTGTATTTTGTATAAAAATAAAGGTCAATGCTAAAAGAGGCCACCACACGATTATCATGTTTTTACTCTCATTTCACTTTGTTGCACGTCCTGATGAAGCACATTACAATATAAAAATGGTTCTCTGAAGATCTTCAGTGTCACAGACTTTACAAATACATGCACAGGATGTGTATCAAAGATTTAAAAATGTGCAACTTTTAATTGTGAACAGGTCCACATGAGTCATTCTTTCAACATTCAACGTGGTAATCAACTCAATATAATTTTAGCATCACAGACACAAGTTTAAAAAACAAAAAAAACAAACACTGTTTCATCACATCTCACACACTACAGCAGTACTATTTGTCATATTACCTACCCGATATTACCTCTAGACCTGATGAGTTCAATTTTATTATCATATGAGCGTGAGCTGAGACTGTTGATATATTATTTTCTTGTTCCCATAAAATGTGAAGGAGAAGACACCAAGCTCTTCCTAAAACTACTGTGATGCCACACATTACACATTTCTGTGTATCGACACTGGTATGACTGGTTTGAGTGTTATTACATTACATATGACCATAAGCAGCATATAAATAAAGTTTTAGGAATTCGCACACCAGCAAAAAACCAATGCGGGTTACAAAATCAGATTTTTTTTTTTTAGTACATCTTTGATTTCTCCATGATTATCCAAAAGAGACAATCTTTTGTAAATGTTCAGGCAAAATAATAAAAAAAAAAATAAAGAACTAGCAGTACAGTTTCAGCACTTTTCATCAGTTATACTGGCTGGTGGCGAGTCCATTTAGTCCTGGAGTGAAGGGAAATGTCCCTTTTTGCATTATTGGAGCTGTTTTTGTAAATAGGGAAGAGGTAAACAAAAAAGGAATTAAATAAATATTATATATATCTAATATAATCACATACTCACTCCTCATTGTTGACCATTCTTTACTGCCCTTTAACAAGCAAGAGAGAACCCTGAGCTATCTTCCTTTGAGAACATTCACAAATCCATTTACATACAGCATGGAGCTAAAAGGAATTATATGACACAGACGTTATTATAGTATAGTAACCAGCTGGAACCACAAAGATGTGGGTGAGATGTACGAGTTGTGCCCCCAAATTCTTAACAGTGCTCTTGACCTTCCGTCAGCTGAGGTGTACAGTTGTGGCCTGTTAAAGAAGTCAGGCGTTTACTGGGATCTCTGTGGATGTGCTGCTGCTGTTGATCAGGCTCTCCTGAGGCTGGACCTGCCTACAGAGCCTCACCTCAAAATGCTTCCTGATAAAGCGGCAAAAAAAAGGAGAGGCAAAAGATAAAGAAACGCATTTCACAACATTTTTACTGTAATGCCTTTTACACAAGATCAACCTGATTACGGTAACGTTACGTGTAAGCTGCCACTCACTTCTTAGCCAGTTCTTTTGATATCTCCTCCAGTGTGCGACCTTTGGTCTCAGGGATACAGAGGATGACAAACACCAGTAGAACAAAGCTCATGGCAGAGTAGAGGAACATCACATTGGGGACGCCAATCTTTTCTAGAAAAACACCAGGAAAAGAACACATGCGTATTACGTCTGTAAGTGACTTGCTCTGCCATAGCTGCTGTGATGAAGTTTGGACGTGGCACAAAAGGATGAGCGGCAAACTACGTGAATCATGACGGCAACTTGAATATTCTGCTAAAAACAAATGGAACATACCAAAGATTACAAATTTGAATTTGAGTTTTGAGTGTAGACCTCCTGGTAATCTGACAAACAGTATAAACAAGGAGACACACCTCTTTTTCAGGACCTAAACAAGTGAAACGTGTTTAGCGTGAAATGTTGTTTACCTGTCTTTCTTGTTTGAGAAACAGCGCCTGTAAATTTCCCTAAACAACATTCAAATGGAAGTTGCAATTAATAAATCGTAACCAACAACACACACACCTGTAATTGTGAGGAAGGTCATGGAGATGAGCAGGTTGGTGGCCCAGTTTACAGCCGACACTACAGACACAGCCCTGCCTCTGACTCCCATTGGAAAGATCTCACTGAGAACCACATACACCACTGGAAAGGAAGCATAGTCACATATACGTGAGGGGCCATGGTTAGTAAGGACTAATGCAAATAATATGATGCATAATAGCTTTGTATGGTTTTGATATTTGAGCATTTTGTCTGTGGTTTTGAAGTTTTAAAGTCAGGGTCCACATGGCTTTATCTGGGAAACTGAAACATTTCAATCTATACGTTACCTTTACACCCAGTTATTGTATGATAACCAGTGTTGTACTTTGTACTTTAAAGTAGATACAAGCTGCAGCTATTAGGAGCAAATAAACCAACAAATTACTTACTATTACTACTACCTGGTGCACTCTAGCAAAACAAGATATGTCCTGAGGGGTAAATCCATTTTAGGTTCGGCAGTTTATGGTTTTTAATTTGTGTGCGTGTGTGTGTGTGTGAAGGGAGTGGGTGATAAAAACTGGATAAATGGATGCTTACTTGGTCCAAGGCTAATGGAGAAGGCCGCCACATACACCAGCAAGCTGATCAGTGATGCCATCTTCAGCGAGGAAGACACTTCTAAGTAAGTCTTTCCTCTTTCCTCATCCTCTCCGTTAGTCCCCTGTGCCTCCTCGCTTTTCCACTGGCCAGGGAGGTGAGTGGAAAAAATGTCACTGTCGTCAAAGTCTATAGCGGTTCTGTTTAAATCCCACGCCGTATGCGTGTGGTTTAATATAGTCTGACTTTTACACAGGCTCGTGAGATGAGTGTGGCTTTGCAGTGTCAAAGTACCGAGTGCAACTAACGACAATCCCATTGCGACAGCACCCACGCACAAAAAGCTCTTGGGTCCCACGCGGTCGACCAGCAACACTGCTGGGATGGTGCCGACTACTTTGACCACTCCAAACCCTGTGGAGGCCAAGGTTGCCGCGGCGTCACTGTTGAAGCCAACACTGCGAAGAAGTGGTGAAGCATAGGAGAGGATGTTGGGCTGACCAGTAGCCTGCTGAAGGAAGACTAAAGCCACGCCTGTTAGCAGCCGTGAACGCAAGTTGGCCTTGGTGCTGAACAACTCCCAGAAACTGTGCTCTGATTCTTCTTTGAGTCCTGCCTGGATGTCTCTGAGCTCCTGCTCCACATGCTCCTGAGCGCCACCTCTCATTCTGGCCAGCACTTTCCTGGCCTGCTCCACCTGTCTTTGTGCAACCAGGAAGCGTGGACTGGGCGGGAGGAACACAAGTACACCAATCTGCACCAGTGCTGGGGGGATTACTAGTCCAAATGTATAAGCCCAGCCATGCGGCAGAGTAGCAAAGGCGTAACTACAGCTGAATCCCAGCATTACCCCAACAACCAACATCAGCTCGTACAGCGTCACCAGCAGACCCCTCCTCTCCCTCGGCGAGATCTCCGCAATGTAAAGACACGCTCCTGTCCCTGACAGCGCCGTCCCCATGCCAACTATCACCCGGCCCAGCGTGAGTGCAATAAGTGAGGTGACGGCGATGAGCACGATGCTCCCTCCGACCACCAGGCCGGCGCTCAGGAGCAAAGAGCAGCGACGGCCATAGCGATCCAGAATAGGACCTCCGGCAAGACACATGAGGAGAGCGCCGAACAGGTGGGAGCTGACCAGCAGTTCCTGTTCCCGGCAGGAGAGGGAGAGGAGGCCACGCAGCTGCAGCAGGACTCCAGAGGTCAGGCCCATTTCATAGCCCAGCATCAGGCCACTCAGAGAGGCTGCTACAGCTGCCACCACCACCAGCCAGCTGCAGCCTGGAGAGAGAGACAGTAAACATACAATAAGATCGCAGATACCCAATAAAAGGCCAGGTCCTGATGTCCATTCTTGGGGACTCACAGATTCTTTTACACTTTTCCATGACAGCAGGTTGAAACTGATCTGTTAAACCTAAAAGTTAAAATGACACTAAATTTGCATACTCATAAGCATACGCATTGTGTTCCTCTTTGCAGCTTGGTGGGGTGGTCAATAGTATTTCCTTTTTCTTAAAGATTTTTTTGGCATTTTCAAGCTTTATTTTTTATAGAGACAGCTGAAGAGTGACAGGAATGCGGGGAGAGAGAGATGGGGAATGACATGCGGGAAAGAGCCACAGGTCGGATTTGAACCCTGGGCTTCAGCAGCAAGGACTGAGCCTTCGTACATGGGGTGGCTGCTCTACCAACTGAGCTAAACACCGCCCCAAATATATTTCCTTTTTTAATGTCTCAACATGCAAAACTGTGTGAAAATGAGGGCTACAGCTACAGCTGTGATCACTTTCATTTGGTAGACATGGCTAGGCTTTTAATTCAGCCTAAAAACCTGGGTTTCCGTTCTGAGTAAGAGTAAGATTATCACACAAACATCAAATGTAGGAATTAACTTTTTTAGTGACTGATAAATATCAAAGTTTAACCTGTTTCTTGTATAAATTCCAGCTGCAAAAAAAATGCAAGAACAAAAAAATGTAAAAATAGATAGGACTCAAACGTAGGTTTTGTCCAGTAGATGTTTAAAACAAATGTTATGTTGCTAGTTGTGCAGTCATGAGGGAGATGACCCTACACTATCACCTCCCCAATCAATCACGTACTGTGTTCTAGTTTACGACTAATCGTGTTTTAAAGCCACAAGGCAGTCTCATGTGTAGTTGCTGTACTCAGGTTGAGAGCATGATAATCTCTGCAAAATCAGGGTTGTCAGACAAGTCATAGGTCATACATGCAAAGTGTAATAGATGTTACCGTGTTCATCCCACGTCATGCAGCTAAAACTCAAGTAATGAAACCCTTCGGTCATGGAAGTGAGTTACGGTAAAAAGAGAATTAAAATCACCCATTAGAAGAGTATATACAAGAATAACATTAAAGAGATGTACTGAAGTGTTGTATTCTGCAGTATTACATGAGGAGATTACAATTACCAGACTGGAAGAAAAAGGTTGTGAGTAACAGCTTGATGTCAGAGGGGAATGTCTGCTAAATGTTAGATGGCATCAATAAATCACTGTAATGCACATTAAAAAAACATATTTTAAAGATTTTGAAGTCTTTTTTTGCTCTAACTTTTGGCAGGACCTCTCTCTATAGGCTTCCCCCAACCATGAAGTCAACTTAACAGTGCTGACTGTGTGGAATTAGAGGTCAGTAGTTCACACGAAGAATGCTTAAGCAATCATGTAAGCATTTGTGTATACGTGTGTGTGTGTGTGTGTGTAACGAAGGAGTTTAAACCTACATGCGGTGTCTTGCGTGAGCTAACATGCATTATCATTATCATTACCATTATCATTACAGCTGGGCTGATATGAATGGAACAAATAGAAAACTGATGAGCTTAGCATAAACTTTGTTACTGATCCTTTTAATTGTTTTGCCATACTGCTTAAGTGTATAACATAATGTGTATGACATATTCAATTATCCTGATAAGAAGAGATTCTTTTCTTTTTGTTTTAATTTCATTATCATAATGCAACATGCAAGAAAACCAGAGTGTAAACTGTCTAAAATCTATACAGACTGCTGCACTGCTCCTCTTCTCTCTAGCATCTATCTGTCTAATATAATAATTCCTAATTTTTCACTACCTACACCAATTCTGACACTATTCTGAAGATATGAAACTGTAATCAGTCAATCTGACACCAATGCTCTCTATGTTTTGTTTTTTTAACTGAGTCGGATCACTGTTGTGATGTCTAAGGTAACACGAGACTTTAAAAGTACATCACCTCTTCTTAAGCTATAAGCTGTAACATTCAAACACATGTTACAGCTGGTTTCTGTATTGTTTTAGTCGATGTGTACCTGAAAACACACATTTACCGTTGGGAGGAGATTTCTCAATTAGGAAGTGTTGTTTGGTTTGCCATGACTTGTCAGGTTATAACTATCCTAATTTACGATATCAGTTAAGTCTTGAGCCAGACCAGAAATAAAGTAGAGAGGTAACTGTTCAGGCTGCTTGTTTTTGAAGATTCATGTGCGCATAATGTGATGAGGTGTGTGAAGCAACCAAGGTTGGAGTGACCCAGGACACAAAGTGTCGTAAACAACATTTAGTTTCATCATCAGTTAATCAGTGTATGAGGAAGCAGTGAATGTGAAGGAGCTGCAGCCAACTGCATATTCATTTTAACTAAATGATCACCTCTTTATTGGAAATCCATACATCTGTTCCAAGAAGCAGGGTTACTAAGAAACCCAGAGCACGATTTTCATTCAGTCAAAGTTCCTGATTTGCAGTTTCCTTGGAATTTATCTAGATAACTCAGTTAAAGAGCTTCTTGGAACCGGTTACGTTAGCGTTTAAGCAATTTTGTTTTTCAGTGTTCATGGAGGTTCAGTGACGGAGGCCAGGGAGTGTGCGCTGTAGGAGGAGTCAATTTGTGGCTGAATTAAGCCTCTATGCCCTGACTAAAAATCTAACTAAACTTATTCAAACACTCTTAACAAAACATAGACACACCTCTGGCATAGACCTGCCGACAACAACAAAAGCGTTTACCTGAGCCTACAGGTGGGTCCAGTTTCCGAGTCTCAGAGGAGGGGTTGCCCGTCTTCCTTGACTCACTGTTGGGGTCCATCGTCAACCACCTCTAACAGCAGACCTATGCAAAACAAAACAAAAAACATGAAACACACAAATCCTTATTATTCTGGACAGAGACACGCCTGATACTGAAGTATTTCCTTGATGTAAAAGAACATCATATTCTAATGAGTCACATGAAAGGCTGTCATACCAGTTATGAGCTGTGTTGATGGACTCTCTATTGTGATAGAAATCTAATTCTTATCAAACTGATAGTGCTCAGTTAGTTTTCTTTACTAGTGTCAATATAATCTTTTAGTTTTACCCAAATTATACTTACAAAAGTATAGCAAATCTTTTACTTTTATTGAGAAATATAAACATGTTTTCCTACAAAATCCTTTTTTATTTGTCAAAAGTCAAA
The DNA here is from genome assembly GCF_000972845.2 of Larimichthys crocea. Classification (NCBI taxonomy): domain Eukaryota; kingdom Metazoa; phylum Chordata; class Actinopteri; family Sciaenidae; genus Larimichthys; species Larimichthys crocea. Next base: position 12,109,895 of record NC_040021.1, read on the forward strand.
TGCTGTCTAAAAACAAGCACCTATACAATATATTTCCCTTAAAACAATCTCAAATCTGCAATACTTTTATTTAAATCGAGAACTATGTGACCAAAACAAAACTAACAAAACTAACAACTACTCTGTGCTCCTTTACACCTTTCTCAGCTTATGTCCTCCTCTGTAATTCGCTTTGGATAAAAGCGTCTGCTAAATGCAATGTAATGTAATGTAATAAAAGTAAATAAGACTTTTTAATACTAGCTTTTGCTGCATGAAAACTTTGCACTGTGGACACATTTTGATCAATACCAAAGAAGCACACTAAAAAAAAACAGGTTATAATATATATATATAGATATATATATATATAGATATTATAGATATATATATATATATATATATATAATATAACTATATTATAAACTATACTATGTACTTTAGGTCCTAAACTAAGAGGCACATTTTACTTTCTGCAAAAATGCAGTTTAAATTCAATCCCGGTCATTTTAATGATCATCACCTTTCTCTTTTTTTCCTTTCTCTTTTCTCTGGCGGGTCTTGGTTCAAACTGGTGTCCCTGGATACAAGCAGGCTTCCAAATGAAAGCCCCTGTCATAAATACCAGCTGTGTGAAGCTCACAATGGACAGCTGGTTCTGTGATACAGAAATGTTGAGTCAAGTACTTAAAAGCTTTTATTATTATTATTATTATTATTACTACTATTATTTGTGGCCTGTCTTTGGCATGTGCAAATGGTTTAAGGGACTTTTCCATAGTTGTCACTACTTTCCTACACTTTGCAATAACATCTCATGGTTGTCATAATATATTATATAATGACTGTGACTCCTGTGTGTTTTCTGTTATTCAATCCGTGACTAAACGTTGCAAGGTCGTTTCTTTTGGAGACTAAAATCCACAGACCACGTCTCTGCAGCAAAAAAAAATGCAAATCAAGCGGGTTTCACAGTATGAAAACTTTCAATCAGCCACTGTTTAAGTTGTACTAACACACACATATATATATACATGCAGTGCCACTCTCCTACCTGAGGCCCCGGTCGTGTCTCTGTTGTCAGCTTAGTTTCGTGTTTGTGGGTCCATTCGCTCACTTCTTCTTCTTCTTCTTCTTCTTCTTCTTCAAGTTTTCTCTGAACTCCTCCAGTTACGCTCGAGTCGGTACAAGCACGCAACTTGTTTTGGTAAAAACGCTTGTGTAGCCCCGCCCACTGTCTTCCCAGACCACCAATGGGAAGCGGGGGATTCGGTGTTTAGAACGCCCGGCGTGAAATCCTATTGGTCCAAACGTGTCTATCAGGTAGCGCCTATTGCCTCGGAGTGTATTTATAATAAATACATGGCTGTGGGTAAATAGTCTTGTATGGTTGTGTGGTAAATTGGGTTATTGGATTTTAAATGATTATCTGTGGCGTTTTCTATGAATTCTAGCTGCAATTATTAGATTATTATGATTATTATAGTTACTTAACCAGCAATAAAACACATCTGTATCAATAATGCTCTTTAGCTCATACTGCATGTGAAAACAAACGAGAGGGGCCACCTGCTGTTTTGCTCGGTTCCCATGTCCTATTTCTAAGAATGCCGCAGGACTGAGCTGTCACACCTGCCCTGCTGCTTCACAGATGACAGAATGTAGCCTAATGTGCTTGATACTCTGTTGGCCTGCTTCTCCGTTCAGACATGGCCTATAGAATCCAAAGTTTGACCTGTTTTAAACTAGCCTACTGTCATTTGATCCTCTGTCTATGTGTGCAAATGTGTGTGTGTTATATAATGATTCAGTAACTAAGATAACTATGGATGGCCTAGTTATATGTCAGCAAATAATCATGTGATTATTATAATATTAAAACCTTGACAAACCTCTGTGTGTTAAGTAACCGATTGCTTTAATCATTGCTTTAAACACCATGTTGGAATGTAGTTTCACAATTTTAATGATCAGATACACAATCACGTGGCACATAGTCTAACAAACTGTTTGCGTTTGGCTTTTTTAATTCAGGACAGCCATCTGACCTATCCTGGTCAGCTACCTGAAATAGTATTGTTTTATTAAAGACAGAAATACACAGACGTACCCATTGATAGTCTTAAGGTCAAACTTGCATAATGTTGGTTTATGCAAATAAAAACAAATTAATTGACAGGTTTGTTTTAATTTGAAGTAGGCAGTGGTGGAAGAAGTATTAAGATCCTTTACTATCTGGCAGTACCACTGTGTAAAAACACTGCATTATAAATAAAAGTACTGCATTTAAAAGGTTACTCAACGACCCTGACAGAATTATGTTATTATATAAAAAATGTTATATAATTGGACTGCTGATTTATCTATTCATCTATGCCCGTGTACTGTACACATGCAAATAAGCAGATGCATGCACAGATACTATGTCATGTTTTACTGAATAATGAGTCTGCTGAGGAGGTAAGCATAGCTGCTATTCATCATGACACATACTGTATATAGGGGAGAATTAGAATGATCATGCCACTAAGTCAAAGGCCAATCCACAAGTATTCCCTTGATCCTCATAGGGATATGACTTAATTGCACCAATACAGATGGCTAACTTGCAACTATATAGCAGTACATTTGATACATAAAACGTTTCCGACCCCTGTAGAGACAAGAATTTGTTTTCATTACACTGTGTTTTTGTTACACTGTGTACACTGACTAGCTTTGCATACTAACTGATTTAGTCATATATGTGACATGTGATATAGTATCCACAGGATCAAAATTCACATGTTGCAAATAAGACAAACTTTAAACATTAGAGCAATAACACCTGAAACTTTGCACTTCCAGCTGTTGGACTTGTTAGACTTGGGCGAGTGTTGTGTGTTGTGCAATGCTGTGATTAAATGATGATCCAGTGATGCTGCAATAGCTATACGACATCAGGCTTTTAGGATGAGGGGGAGGAAAACAGTGCCACCACGTGGAACTCCCTACATCAAATGATGTAGTAGTATTCAACCAAGGAAACTGATTTATACTGATTTGATTTGATTAACCACAAACACTTGTTTTAAAAAATAATTTAATCAATATTCATGTTGCATGTTGCTAGTAATTAACTGTTACACAACACAAGAGACACCTCTTTCATCATATATTTTGTTCTTCTTACAGATCCATTTTGCACCCAACATTGCATAGGTGTTTTTAGGGTTTTTAATGAATGGACTTGATAAATAGACTTGTATTTAAACTTGTATTTGCTGGTCTACCAACCACTCTACAACACTTATCTCATTCACCCATTAACACACTGATAGCAGAGGCTGCTATGCATGAATGATACAGTGCTTCCTATCCAAAGCACTCACATTGATACTAGGCTCACCCATAGAAACTCTCTCTCTCTCTCTCTCTCTCTCTCTCTCTCTCACACACACACACACACACAGCTTTTTTTTTTTTTTTTATCTTGCCCAAGATCACTTTGACTGGACTGGTGTAGCAGGAATTGCAGAATCTACTGCTGAGCCTGAGTAATGTGTTTATTTAGTTGCTTTTGAACCAAGAGCAGAGATATCATGTTGCTGCCTGTCAAAGTGCTTGTAAATCATACTTCAGCCATCATAAAGACAAATCTCACAGTATAAAGACAGCAAACAACACTGTGATGCTCTGCTGCTAGAGGGGACACAAGCTCCGAGTATACTCAAACTGCTGGTTGGACTCAATCAGTTGTGTCCAGTCTATGACGTACAGCAGTACAACAAGATTATGTCAGATCTAAATAAATGACACTGGGCTGGTGGTTAGGGTTGGAGAGCTTAAGGTACAAGAAACCTTATGTGTCCGTTCTCAAAGTATTTCTTAAAGAGGTGTCAGTGTGTAAGTGTCACTTATCTCATCTTCATCATCCTCATTTCCTCCCATTCTTGCTGCAGCTTCCACATAGGAAATCATCTTTCAAGTCACTGGCAGAAAACTCATCCCACCACTGGACATTTTTGCCACTGTGACTGTGATTTTTTAATTTTGACAATATATTATATTAAGTTATGATTTATCCCAATAGTTCAACTTTTACATTTACACTTACAGTTACAGACAGACATGTAATTACAGAATGTAAATGTTTTAAAGAAATAGTATCAGAATCAGGGTTTGATTTCAAGAAAATCTTAAAGATTTAAAGATTAGTTAAAGATTTAGACTCAGTAGTCACTTTTGTACAGACTACACAAGTGGAAAGTCCACTTTTTTAGTGGGTTATCCAGCGTTGGTGGTTCAATACTCCCCCTTTGTCAAAGTGTTATTGAGCGAGACACCAAATCACAAACTGCTCTTTATAAAAAAACAAAACTGCCTCAAACTGTTTCTGAGTGTGACTTTGTGTCATCTTCAACAAAACAAACACATTCATATAAAACGTTGCCATTTTGAACGTTGCCAAATCTGTATCTACAGAGTCATTTTAATACTGAAAATTACTTGTACAAATGTAAACCTCTATATACCTTATTTCAAGGAAACTGTGCTGTAAATTTATAAATGATGCTGAAGCTGTTGTGCAAGAATACAGACCTCTGAAACTCTGATAAACAGATTGTACCATCCTCATAAGGCATCATAAAGAATGATAAAATCGCAGTAATGTCAGTTCTGTATGAAAGACTCTAATTATCAACCACAACAAAAGCTTTACTGTCATGGATTCATCTGCTTCATGCTTCTCATCTCATCTTCTGCCTCTACTTTTTCTCTTTAGTCTGTTTCTATAATCTCTAAAATATCTGCCATTCCTCATCTTGCTGCCTCTCAGTGAATTCTGTCTATTAAAATATTGTTTATGGCATGAATGATCTCAAATGCAGGATCATATTTGTTGTCAGAAAACTTGAGCAGCTGGTTTACTTTATTGGTTCAATGCTTGGCCAGCAGATGGCAGTGCATGACTACAGCTGCTAAGCAGATCTAAAAATCCTGTAGCACAGAGACTGGAAAGTATTGGAGAGCTATTAATAACCACACAGTACTCTGATAATATCAAAAAGAATTCACATATGAACACAATTTCTCTACATGTCTACGCGCTTTATTGATTTGGTGCCTTTATTATGGTGGTCAGTCAGCAAAAAGTAACTTTATTTACCCTGTACAAGAGCTAAAAAACAACAACAATTACAAATACGATGATGGCAAATGCTGGTGTTTAAGTAATAACAGCACACTGATACAAAGGCTGCATTGGAAGATAGTGATTTGAATGGTGTGTAATCTCCAATATAACAGGCTTTGTGTAGATCATCATTTCAGATAAATAGCAGCTCCAAAAGATGATATCATGATTGTCTTATTCTGAGGAACACTAATGTTCACTGTAGTGACTTTCAAAAATAAGTATTATATTTCTGCTGAACCTTGTGAGAACATGTTGAACTGGACTTTTTAAGACAGCTTCTCAGACTAACAGTGTCAAACTCTTTGTTGGTCAAGTCCAGAGAGTTAAAACGTTTATGGGTTTCCACCAGGACTCCTTCCCCACAGTGCTCTTATGATGTAAATCTTTGTGGCAAAATTCCTTTTCCACTTTACCCCCTTTCCCAGGAAGTTAAGGGTCAAAGGTCACCCACACAATAACCCCCTGGATCTGTTAGACAGTCTGTGTCCTCCTTAAAGACACCCTGGCAGACTCACTTAAACGTGGACACAACCTTGAACTCCAGTAGAAGGACAACACACCAACCTGCTGTCATCTCATTAGAGACATTATGTATTATTCCTACTTTAATTATCATTCACTCAATTATAGCTTCTGCATTAAAAAAAATCAATATTCCTCTTTCACAGTATAATGCCGCTCTGCTGAGCAAACCCTGAATGGCCTTATCAGTCAATAATTTGCCCACAAATAGATCTGGTCTGCACGCTTGGACGTCACTCTCATCATTGTATAAGGCTGCTGACGCATGAAGTGGGGGGCAAAGTCCGTTTACACTAATGTAGGACATTTGGAAATTTTCAGTAGTACAACCAGGACCAGTAAATGTTTAACATTTACACTTCATTCTTTACATTTTTTAGTTTATTCTCTATAACTTTTATTATTTTATTTACCAGCATAGTCAAGACAAATGATGACCTGCATATTTCAAACTAAAGGAAAAATCCATAATATGAAGACATTTCATGTAGACCACCACTCACCAATAATTAAAAACAAGCTTATAAGATGTAATAAAGTTAAACTTTTATTGCAAACCAAACATGGTCACATAAATCTGAAACAATTTTACAATTTACAGTACATTTAACATGAATTGTTACATACATATTTAAGCATACCTTTAGTCATTTTTTGTTCAATATACATTAAAACTAGTACACATAACTCCAAATATACAAACAAACTTAAATACCGTCAAACTGCATTACAGCAATATTAAAATGGAATGTTCAGTTTCGATGTCGTCAGCCCGCCTGAAGGCTGCCGTTACATTATTGTGAGGCGAATGGAAGACTATATGAGGGGGACACAGTTGGCAAGCAGAACTACACAGACACTTCTGAACACACTCTCTTTCTCACCTAGCAGCAGTGCTCTTTCTTTCTCTCACTCTCTCTCAAACAGCATTACCTTTATTGTTTTATGTGCAAATGTAGATATGAAACATCGTTTGAGTTCCTACGTCTCGCGTGTTAAAGACAGAACAGGTGTATTAACTATGCCGCTACATCGTTCCTCTCTGGTGACTTTTAAAATAGATTAAAAACAGCTCCTCCCACCTGAAGTCAGGTGTAGAGCGGAGACATCAAAGTTGACACGGACAAACCCAAAAGATGTGAATTCTGATGGAGAGAAAAAATAAAGGCACATTTGAGAGAAAAAAATAACAATAACATCCCCCTCTGTAACATTCAACTTCTAATGACTCCCTTTTTGAAACACACAGAAACTAAATGAGAAGAAACTAAAGCACCAAAATGTCACCTCCAAGCTACTCATTCAAACTCAACAGGTATGTCCCCGTGCGTGATTAGACAGAATCTCAAAAGAGGGAAGATGTTCCGCTACAGAGATGAAGATGAAAATCCTTTTCAGGGCTGGTACAGTACGGTCCAGCCTTCCTCTTTTGAGAAAAGGTGGAAGTTGGTGTGTGTGTGTGCTTGTCGGTTGTGGCTTCAGGGTCAAGGTGGGCTTTTAAGCTGCCTGAGCTATGTGCAAAGGACCTCCACTATTGGGTAAGAGACAGGAAACTGAAGGTTGCAGAGTATTTGTGTCTGTTGAAGAATTTGTGCGTTGGTACATCAGAGTAGTAAGATGGTATATTTCAACCCTGATGAGTCTTTAAATTATGGCAGACATCCTCTTGTAGCAAGACTTCTTAAACGCATTCAAGAGTTGGAGAGATTATGGCAAGTACACATGTATTGATTCTTTGCAGATGCAGTTGCAGGGGTTGGTTTTTCAGAAATATCCATCACCCTGATGGGAAATGTAAGGTGGGGTCAAGATGCAAGTCCATGGACACGCCACAGTTCATGTCCCTTAGGTCTGAATTGGTATCCATGTTGAGTGCCTGTGTTTAAATCCTATAGATAGGAGTCCATAGATGGGGCGTAGGAGAAGCCCACAAAGGCCTCAGCAGCCTCTTTGATGCTGGCCGTGACGAGCGCGCTGTCTGGGGAACAGCCAATGGAGCTGGGAACCGGCTCATCTGTGAACTCTGGATCAAAGTGCCGCAGGTCATTGGGTCCCGTCTGGGAGGGGGAGGAATGGGGGAAGGAGAAGGGAGACAAGTGGGGATTAGTCAGGATGTAATAGTCAAAATATCTTACTCTCTTGATCCGGTTACGTAAATGTAAATACTGAGTTTGTGAATTTTGCTGCTATACTGTAGAAAATCATAAATCTGCCACCATCAGCACTTGAGGAATTAAAAAGGAACGTACCACATTGGGGTTGAATGGAGGGGTGATCTTCTTGGCATTGAGTTCATCCCAGTTGATGGGGGAGAAGAATATGTGGTTCTTAATTTCAGTCTGTGAAGACACATAAAAAAAGAATATTTAAATAAAATGTCCTTTAACACACATAATAATCAACACACATTATGTAAATATATATATATATATATGCATATACAATCACATAACCAAACACTTACAAAGTCCTCAGCGCAGCCCAGCCTCTTGGTTCTGTCCTTCTGCAGCAGACCCTCCAGCAGGTGTCTGGCTGCATTGGAAATGTTGGGTTTCAGCTGCAGCGGCTTGTTCAGGATGTTGTCGTACATCTCCGCTGTGTTACGGCTGTAGAACGGAGGCTGAGGGAGGGACAAAAAGAAACCGATTAACATCTTGGCAGCGACAAGGAATGACAAATCCCCGTGACAAACACTGATTACATCATTTTAAAATCATGCAGAGTTTCAGGTACAAACACGTGGAACACAAATTAGATAAGAACCGGGTCTTCTTGTTGACAGTATATCTCAATATTATGGTAACATTTAAGAATATGTTGAGGAGGGGGTAAGGTGAAATTGAATGTTACTCACCAGGCCATAGAGCATCTCATAGAGAACAGCTCCTAAACACCACCAGTCTACTGTCCTGTCATACGGTTGCTTGTGTAGAACCTCAGGAGCTAAATACTGTAGAAAGAGAAAGACAGGAAGTGATGGTAAGTTACTGAACGTAACAGAGTGTTGTCAAAAGGTGCTCTGAATCACAATATATTTCGTCCTTACCTCTGGCGTACCGCAGAAGGTTGACGTTGTCCCATTGGGTTCAATGTTCTCCTTGCACAGGCCGAAATCTGTAAGAATGATGTGTCCCTGTGAGTCCAGCAGGATGTTCTCTGGCTTCAAGTCTCTGTAGACAATGTTGAGAGAGTGGAGGTAGCCAAGTGCACTGGCGATCTCTGCTGCATAGAACCTGGCTCTAGGCTCGAGGAAGCAGCGCTCTCTCTGTAGGTGGTAAAACAACTGGAAGATAGAGAAAACAAAGAAAAAGAGAACAAAGGTTATTGCAACAAGTCTTTTTAGTAACACACCCTAAAATATCTTGATTATTTTATGGATTATCTACAAAATCCCATGAGCGGAGAAAGGAAATTCGAAGGAGAACGGCTGACGATAAAGACACAGAAGAGGGAAACCGGATGGGAGGAAATAAAGAGGCAGGAAGGCGAGAGCTTAAAAAGTTTGACAAGGGAAGACAGATGAAATGAGGGCCAAAGGTTGAGGGAGAGAGCAGTGGGATAGAGGGGAAAAAAGAGGGGATGAAAAGAGAAAGGGGAGAAGGAGAGTAAATGCATCCTGTTTCCTGACGAGGCCCATATTTAATCAGCACTGTCTTTACTCGTCCAACAATCGCAGGAAATTAGCTCGATTAGACACACACTGAGTCTGAATGCCGCTGCTAATTTTGGTCCTGAGTCTCTCCCGCTGCCCTAACCCACCCCATGATTTCCTGAGAGGTGTTTCCTTTACAGAATGAAAGAAAGAAAGAAAAAAAAAAAAGATAGCGGCAGCTTCTATTCTGCTTCTCATGACAGGATATCCTCTCTGTCTGTCTGTCTGTGTTTCTGCCTCATCTTTATATCCATGGCACTGTATTAAATCATCTAAAAGCTTCTCACTCTTCCCATCTTCCTCTAAATATATCCATCTTTAAAATCCCCTCCTACCCTATTCATTCATCTTTAGCTCCTTCTTTAAATAGCCCAGCTTCTCCTTTCTCCTCGATCATCTCTGCTTCATATCCCCCCTTATCTTTTCTTGGCAGCAGTTCAGCCAGTAACTCACCTCTCCTCCATTGATGTAGTCCAACACGAAGTAGAGCTTGTCTGCTGTTTGGAAAGAATAGTGCAGGCCAACCAGAAACGGGTGCTTGACATTCTTTAGCAGCACATTCCTCTCTGACATGATGTGTTTCTCCTGAGGAAGTTAAAGAGCGCGGGATTAGAGAGGTCGACAGGTTGACACATTTTGTTTTACGTGCATATTTCAGTGCGTTTTCCTGTCGAATGCATGTCTGTGTGTGTATATAGTGCGTGTATTTACCTCCTTCTTCTTGAGGATGGCCTTTTTCTGTAAGACTTTGACTGCGTAAAACTGATCATCTGTGCGATGGCGTGCGAGCAGCACCTTGCCGAAGCTACCCTTGCCGATCACCTTGAGGAAGTGAAAGTCACTGGGTTTGGCCGAGGGGTTGGAGGATGGACCGAGGTTGATCTGTTGTGACGGACTGGGCTGTGAGAGGGGGAGCGAGGAAGAAAAGGATGAGGATGTTGGAGCCATAATATGAACCACAAAATGCATGGTAAAGAGAGGATATGCATGCACATCTCTGCATATGGTACCATGTAAATAAAGAAGGCTGAATGCAAATATACTTACAGGAGGAGAGGGGTTTGTGTTCATGAGCTCAGCTTCCTGAGGAGGACTCAAGTTCAGAATAGACTGAACTTCAGGACTGAAAAAACAAACAGAGAGTTGAAACTTTAATATGAATCACCTGATGTGGGAGTCACATTAAGCCACAAAATGTCCTCAGAGGGCAGATAACTGGCATTTCTGGTTGTGTCACCCAATGCCGCTGTCCCTCCAGTGAATAACAATAACATGAGTCAGATGGTACTCACTGCTTGCAGGCGTAGGAGTTTGTTGCAAGCCTCTGAATGAAGTCGTTCAGCCCCATCCTCCTCTGTTTCATAAAAGCTGCAACACAAGAGAGAAAAACAGAAAATAAAGTTTAGATTTTCAAACAAAAATTAAAAAAAAAAGTCCATCCATGTCATCAAGAATCAGAATAAAATATCCATCTATGATTCCATACCGGTGACTAATGCCACTAGTCCTCTGGACTTGGAGTAAGTCAGGACAGGATTTTCTGTTTCTGTTATGATCGTCATGATGTGAAGAGTTGAACAGCAGCTCTGCACTCATGAAGTACCCAAAGGCAAATACAACTATCTTGGCTTTTGGCTCTAGTTTTATAACAGGAGGAGGAAGAGAGGAGGTGCCTCCCCCTCCCAAAAAGAAAGAAAGAAAGAAAAAAAACACCCACACCCCCTGGTGGGCGTGATCCTCTGCAAACATTTCTATCCTGCTAAATGGACCGTGAGAAGATGATCGATCCGGTTCTCGACCAATCAGAAGCCGTTGCGCTCTCAGCGCGTCATAGCCGCGCCTCTAAATGGGCTTGCGTCAAAAACATAGGAAAAAGGACGAAAAAAATGGTCGTTTAGCAACTCTCACTCAAAGGCCGGTCTGTATTATTTGCGCATATGTTTGTGCAATACCATAGCAACTTTCAGCAACATCCCCATGCGCCATACTGTCTGAAATTGTCACCAAGGCAGCAACATTCCACCCAAAAAACAAATCCTATAGGCCAATGACGTCCAGATGCGTCAGCCAAGTGACATATGGTGTGTCTTAATCTTCCAGGAGTGCAGAATAAACAATATAAGATAATATGAAGTGATACTGCTCAAGAGAGTTATTCCCCTGGTTATTTTTGTGATACTGCACCCCCCCTCCCCATCTAACCCCCTCCATCTCTCCCTCCCAACTTGGCCCTATACAAATAATCTGATAGCCTCTTAACTAAGCCTATCAGCTTCACTGTTTGTCTGCGTCTCAATTAAAACGACCGGGAGTGACGCAGGTTCCCCTCAGTATACAAAAGACGAGAGAGAGCGGAGAGCCTGAGCCGAGGGGAGGCCCGATGCCAAGAAAAAGCCGCTGGTAGTGGAAAAGTACAGACTGAGACACTCCAGAATACAGCCAGCTCAAATGAAAAAAAAAAAAAAGCAGAGAGAGATAGAGAGAGAGAGATCGAACACACAATCTGTTTTAACCTACCGGTAAGCCTCTTGGAAGGAGCCAAAAACACTTCAGTGTTATGATCAGAATGAAATTATGTGGAGAGAAAAAAATGACGCTTTGAGCGCTGGCACACAGCAGAGCAGACGGACTCAGGCACGGTTATGTAAGACACCTGGTTCAAGTTTTATCTACACCCCTGAGTGGAATGAAAGCAGCCTATGTAAGACTATCACCTACGAAGGCCAAATCCATTTTAAATGGACACTGAATACCTTCACTATGGAAAGAGAAATCCATTTTAAATGGACACTGAATACCTTCACTATGGAAAGAGAATGAGAAAACCCTGCATTGTTTCTAAAGAAGTTTAGAGAAAATAACAGTATAAGTGAAACTCTGCTGCAAAATACAAACTAAACTAATAATAATAATAATAAAAAAGAAGCTGTATAACACCACGGGCACTCTTGATATCTTGATTGCCTGATCTACACCCACATGAGATCCAGTTTCCATCGAAAACAAACAAACCTTTCAGTTCTGAAGAAGTCCTCATTTGGCTGGCTGCAGAGCCAGAGTTCAACAAGTTACTCAAAAGAGTTGCCAGGCACTTTTAACAGACCCCCCCTCTCTATGAGCGAGGCATTTCCATAGATAACAGCATCATAAATCCAGGTCACTGGATTATGGGGTGAATGGAGCGCCCCCCCTTCTTAAAGTATGTCTGCCAGCGTCTTTCTTCCACAGCCACAGACACTCCAGACACAAAAAAAGGAGCTTGACAAAAGAAAACTACACATTTCACGATAGGCTGGCTCAAAGCTTTTATAAGTCGCACAATAAGATTATTATTATGCGCCCTGGGAATAATCTAAATATTTCTTACGGATGGTGAAAAGCATCGCCGGTGCTTTTCTTTTTTTTTTTAATGAATATGGAGCTTACTTACACGTCAAAGCGGTCGCTCTGTCTTTCATAGGGATGCTTTATTTTCCCGAATCACACCAAGGAGAGAGGCTTAAGGCTCCTCGGCAGGCAGGTAATCGAACTACACAGCATTCCACTCCTTGGAGACTTTCATCCAGATGATTTTTTTTTTCTTTCCCCTTTCTTTTCAGGGCGGAGACGTCCCGCCTCTGTTTCCTTCCACTCTACAGTTTTGTGTTTCATGCATGGTTGCATGAGTTTTCCTGCAGGGCGGGAGGGTGCCATGCTGCCTTCAAAGCCTCCTCATAAGCTCCTACTTTTGGGTTGATTGGAACTATAGAGCTTTTTTTTTATTTAAGTAATCTTATTTATTTAGATTTTTATTTTATTTCTGAAGTTACTCCTCTCCTGCAACCAAATGGATAGACAAGTCTAAACGAGTTAGACTGCTGGAGCTTTGAGTCAAATATTTGTTTTATGGCTTTGTAAACTATATGAAAGCACTGGAAATACAATCAATCTGCAACTATGTTTATGTACACACATAGCAGTAACAAACCTGCATAATGAGCATATCACTACCACTATATTTATGATCTTTCAGCATCACATAAAGCTAAAAAAAAAAAAAAAGTTTATAGTTGAAGGCTAAGTGCAAGCATTTGTTTTACTTAAATCCCCCCTTCGGTTTCATCTTCACCAGCAGGCCAGTTTTTTTCCACTCCAGCCTGCGAGCTGAGGTCGTTCACCCACTGAGCTCTGAATTAAAAAGTAACCCAGATTTGGAAATCGCTGAGTTCACATTTATTCAGCTGCAGTGAACTTGAGGTCTTATTAATTAACTGTATCTCTTGATGAACTGCTTTTTTTACACGAGTGTTTGGCACATTTCTCAGAATAAATCCTTTCCGATTTCTTTCCTTTGGGAGCGTGTGAGCGAGTAGAGAACGGTGGGAATAAAAAAAAAATGATGAGATGTGAGAAAGCACTGAATTTGACATGTGAAATGTACGCCAACAACACATCATGGAAGTGTGAACCAGACACAGAATACACAGGGATGAAATAATGATGAATATGAATATCTTTTTTTTAACTTTTTCAACTGCAACAGCAACTTTTAACCTTCATCTCACAGCCTCTTGATCACACTCACATCATTACACATGGAATTGAACAGCCGACTTTCCAGTCACACATCTAATGGAGAGTAAGCTAGTGTTTGTGTGTTGAATGGTGCTTTTGTGCTGCAGCTACGCTGATCATAATTGTTATTAGACTCTAAAAACTCAACCATAAATGTCTCATGGTCACTAATATGAGTGTGTGAAAGAGAAAGTGTGTCTTCTTTTTGCTCCTGACCCGCCGGCCTCCCTTAGAGAAAGTCACCGTGCTCCCGCATTTGTGACTCTGCAGTTTTTAAATATAGCCTTAACTTTTTTTTTTCACTGCTGTCTCTGTCTCTCCCTTAACTCGGGGTCAAATCTATTATTAATCTGTCCCCCATAGCCACCTGATGCACACACACACACACACACACACACACACACACACACACACACATGCATGCAGAGCTGGAGGGCAAAACAAACCTGCTGAGAGACTGACAGGAGATGCACACACACACAGACACACACATTTTCTAAAACAGAGAGAGAGAGAGGGCACTTCAGGTACTTCCTAAATTCCCTGAAGGTGTCCAACACTTTTCTTCCTCACTGCACCACGGACAGCTTAGCGCAGTTTGTTAGGGAAAGATATTTCTCCTTGAGACAGCGCAGGCTGCAGCGCCGCCATCCTTCAAGAGTCTTTTAATCTACAATATGTTACCACTGACACTACAGCAGCAGCAGTCCACGTGGGACACAAACCGACATCTTTTATCAGCACTTGAAGGCATCACACTGCAAACAAGAGAAACCTCACACATTGCTTTCTCTAATAATAATAATAGGATCACAGGGAAAGCACGTGCCTGCACAGAAACAAAACACTGACCTTGAAAACTTTGCAGCCTTTTGCAGGAGAAGACTCATTTTAAACTTTGAAAGAAGACCAGCTACTTTGCTTTTTTTTTTTACACTACAACATGTAACAGAAAACACAAAAGAGGATTAAGAGTGACTATGAAGAAGACGTTACCTCCGCTGGGACGTAAGCTCTGCATCTGTGGTCATAGCCCAGAGTTGAATGAAATGAGAGGGAGGTGTTGAAGATCAGGAGAGAGGAAGAAAACGAGAGAGCAATACTAACAAAAGGTCCACTCAGTGTTTTTCCTATCTGGCCCTCTTTCCATTCGGGATTAACAGGCTGCTTGCATTTAGGCCCTGAACAAGAGGAGGCTCCACAAAACTTAAGCTGTGCGTTTATTGCTTTTCTATGCATGTATGTGAGACACTAGTATGTTATGTAACCCACTAGTGGTGCTGTCATCAGTGCCAAAGCCAGCATTGACTCATCCACACACACACACACACACACACCCACACACTTAGAGGGCCATTTTGTGGACAGGATGAGGTTCACTGCAGTGCCAGAAGGTTTTGAGCTGCAGGATAATAGAGTTGTAGTATAACAAGACACATGCTCCATCAGCCCACCCACCTACAGTGTACCCACACATACACAAAGATATGCCCATATTCACGCTGTCTCCGGCAGATGACATCCATCCATTAAATGCGTTCATCTCTTTCATTCTCCAACGCCTCCATCTTGTAATGTCCACGCTCTGTGCCGGGGATGATGAGGGTGTTTGTGGCTACAGTTGATCTGGCGATGAATGTGAATGAGGCTCAGTGGTGAGGAACCAAATGACACTGTTACATAAAGGCCTCAGCTATTCAGAGAGGACAGCCAGGCTTTTATTTTGCCACAGTGGCCTGTCAGTGTGTTTGGTGTGTGTGTTTGGCTAGCCAAAAAGTGGCCTAATTATACCATCAGCTATCTCCGTAGACGATCACGTGACAACCAGTGGACGAATGAGAGTCTCCTGTGTTTGAATTTTGGTGTTCTTAGATTGATGTGATTCTCTGTGTTAGTCTGTGTGTGTGTGTTCGCGAGTGTCTTTGAAAATACGTTTTGTAGGTCACAGAAATAAACTGACATGTAACTACATATAACTGTCAATTCACTGGAAAGTTCCTTGAGAAAAAGGATGTAAACTGATACTCATGGAGACAGTGTTCGGTGGGTACACTGCCAATGATCTAATTCCAATGAATTGTTGGAGCAGGTTGGCTAAACATGCACACATAAATGGAGAATAAAGTGTCCAAAAATAAACCCGGGTTTCGGGAGAGAAGTTATTTTAAGGAAATTTCTCTAGAGCTCAAAAACTGCTTATCAACGCAACACAACTGAACTGATGTTTGTTCATAAAGATTTACAATGTGTTCTGGTACTTCTATCTTTGAAGGAAGCCCTTTTGACTTTGAATTTGGTTGATCCACAGTTTTTTAGTGGGCTGTAGGAGAGGGAGGACTTTGGCTTTTGGATTCAGGATAGAATTAGGTTGAGGTTGTGATGGTCAAACATAGGTTTCCAGGACAGGGAGTCCATTATGTCCTGCCTCTCAGTGCAGTACACACACACAGATCTAACTAAATTATAGCACTTAGTGTAAATCCTGAAGATATAATAGCAACATATTCAGACACTCGTCTCAAAACCGTCTAAAGTCTCTGGCCCGGGGAGTGTCGCTATGGATTGTGCACAAGTATATGCATGTGTTTGTGACTGTGCGTGTCACTGAGATGTGTGTTTGACTGTTTAGCTCTGAAGGGCAAGTTGACACAGGTGAGCAATGCATGATGAGTGATGGGAGAAAAGAGTAAATAACAGCTTTCAGAAAGGTAGACGCAGTGTGGATATTAGTTATGTGTCACTGAGAACAAAAGAGTTAAGTTTGAGAACACACACACACACAGGCTTTGTAATCATATGTTATATAAACCTGTTGGCATCTGTTGGAAGAAAGGCACTATAAGTCAGTGTGCAAATGCTGATTAGATGCACTGCAGCAAGTTGATGAACACGCTAATGTGTTTTAATAAGGGTATTCTCAACAGATGCTCTTTGTTACGTAAGATCACTTTTTCTGGGAGGAGTGAAATAACACAGACACGGTTTGCTTTTTGTTCCTTTTTGAAAATAGAGAAAAAGAACTCCCTATGATTATTATTACTGGATCATCTCTCGCTCTCCATCACCATCCTCTACTGCTCCTTCTGTCACATACATCGCTGCATCACTGTAAATGACTCATAAGTGACAAACCTCAACTTTTAAGTGCTCCTGAAACCACTAATTGGTGAACTTGGAACAACAGGGTGTAGCGGCATCACTGCCGAGGCCACAGGAACAGCTTGTCACCAGCTTGGCTAATTGCTCAGATTTTCTCTCCATACGCTGAAAACTCCCATAATTAACTGGCAGACTACTCCCAGTGAAAAACATTTTCATCAGAATATGGTTCTTGTCACTTTCCTTTTCTTGGAGATGTTCCAACAGGCAGCAGGTGCCTGAAGATCTGCCACAAAGTGGTGTTACTGCGGAAGCAAAAAGTGATAAGCGGTGGTGGGAAGTAACTAAGTACTCTAGTACTCCAGTACTGTATTAAGGCACTTGTGGTACTTCACTTCATGCTCCTTTAAAAATCTTTAGTGACTATATTTTACAAATAAAGACAGATGATGAACTTAAAATGAGATTTAATATTATAAATTATACTTCCCAACAGTAAATACAATAATTAAAATTATTTACACATTAATGCATCAATAATAATTCATAATAACAGAATTATTCTGACTAAGGAGTACTACTTACTAGGTACTAATAGGACTTTAGTATAGGACTTATACTACTCGTATGAAGGTATGGAATGCCATTTAAGTCAAAATTAAATAAATATATTATTATCTCATTATATGAGATACATCTTGAAATGCATATATGAGGTGATAAATGTATAAATATATGTTACTATAATAATAGATAGGAGTCAATAATGTTAAATAAATAGTCTGCTTTTATTTGTTTCAGGGGACTTATATTACCTAATGCCAAAGGAGTATTTTGCAGTAGTGTTAATTTTCCTCCATCATCAGTGACAATGATGTACATACTATCTATGAGTGGAAATGCATTCAAATTCAAATAAAATAAAACATTAGTTTTCATCTGCTGATTTAATTTAATAAAGTTTTTGAGGCCAAAGTAAAAGAAAACTTTAAATTTGTTGCTAAAAATGATGCAACTCAAACACAGAAGAGCTCCTGTCTCGGCACATGCAAGATTTGCAGCAAAGGTAAAAGTAATAATCATAAAAAAGGGAATAGATTGGCTTCAAGCCAAAACGTGACACGCACACACGCTGTGCACTTTGGATTGGACTATGATGGCAGAAATAAGAGGCATGATGGAAAATGAGTGTCTTATTGACTATAAACTGATGCTGGACTCTCACCCAGTGACACACAAGTACAGAAAGCAACAAGCACAGAAACATACACTCATGTTTGCAGCAAAGGTTGCAAACAGATGTCGAAAAGGGTCACTGTGTCATGTGTACCGTGACTGTAACTACTGTTTTTCTTCCCAAGCCAGCTTCCTCAAAACAACAAATAGTAATCTTGGTTTATGAACAACAGTTATTATCGTGGGAGCTTAGAGGTCGGATTAGAGAGGCGAGTGGTAACGTAAGGTAAAGTTAGTGTGTGTGTGTTTGTTAGTGCAGGCTGAATCATTTTGCTCCCACAGCCCATCAGGTTTAGACTGAAAGGAAATAACAAACAAGAGACTGAGACAGAGAATGAATTGTAGGAGATCATTTTGGATTGATGGTAAAAATAAACAAAAGTGCAGATAATAAAGAGAAATGACCAGAGACTGATGGGCCGGGGATGATGGAGAAAGATAGCAGAGGAGTTTGTCCTCCGGAGTCACAGAGAGAAAGACATATGGGGAAAGAAGGAGAAAAGGGAGGAAGTAAAGGAATACAAAACAACGGGCTGCTGACTTACTGTTGTCGCCAGGGCAACAGTAGCTGTCTGGGTCTGACTCACTGTGGTAGTACAGGTCCATCGCCTGGGGAGGGGGGAAATATGGCATCACTTAGTGAAAAGAATTTGAATACTTGTAGGACAAAGACATGCAAATAAATAGTAGTATAAAAATGTAAAAGGTTATATGTTTTCTTTAATGCATATTCTAGTACACATATACAGTAAAAAAAAAAAAAAGCTGTATTCATGCATGTGTAAATCATCCACACTACCACTTGAGATTCAGATTGTGGATACTCTTCCAAAGGTATCAAATCACTCTCTAAAAGTCAAAGTATAAGTACTTAGCGAGAGCTAACATAATGGGCAACACACTGGCATTGTTGTGCACTCTGCAAATCCAGTTTTTGTTTGTGTTCTTTTGTTCTTGTTTGAATGGCAAAAGGTGTTGACATCTTGTAGTAACTGTCCAGCCCTCAGGCTTCTAATGTTCTTTTAAGTTTCCATTAGATAAATTTAAAAATACAGGCTGACCAAGCTACAATCTAGGTCAGTCTTCCCCTACCTTGGGGGTCAGGATACATGACAAATCTTCTTCATTGTGTTTTTTGGCTGAATTCACAACTGATGTGTAAGCAGTGAGGAGTTACAAGCAAATATTGTTTGTTTTAGTGAGTTACAAGCCAGAGAGTTTGGAAACCGTTGACCTAAGCTGCTTTTCTCAGCTCTTGAAAAGAGTACAGTGACAATACCAGACGTGACACTTTTGAACAGCAGAATTCTAAATCAGCATTTCTAAAAGCACTGGTTCTGACCCATTCTTGTTCAGGTCCCAGTTTGAGTTGGTTCCCCACATGATGTGTTTTAATGAGGCCGGGTTTCCACGGTGAGACTGCATTAAATCACTTCAGTCCTGCGCTGAAAGTGGTGAGAAACCTCTGCTGTAACAACAACATGACGACAGAGTATTGTGCTTTGGTGAGACTGAACGCCAGGATGAAACTGATCTTACTCAGTTTGGGCCAAGAGATGAACAGGACTGCTCTGTTGACGTTGCAACAGACAGACACTTTCTGTCTATCCTGAACTGCATTTAAAAGTAAAAGTACTTCTGCACAAAAACCCTGAACTGATATGTTATTTTGGTTTCCAGCAAATGGGTCAGGCTTTCTTCTAAGGGTCAAAAGGTAAATCTGGGTGATGATTGAAGAAGAAAAAGAAGGAACAGCAAAGTTCAGCTAAATAAATTTGAATTTATTTCTTTCCTTTTTGTGTGTAAAAAAATGAATTTGGTCCTCACACCATTATTTAAATGAAACAAATGAGAGGTTTAGAGGGGAAATCTTCTTGGTGGAACAACAACTCAAAGACGACCATAGATGTTGCCTTGTTGTTCAATCCATCCATTATCTGTAACCACTTATCCTCATCAAGGTCACAGGTGGGGGGGTAGTGAGTCTATCCCAGGTCAGGTTGTTGTTACTAACTAGTAACTGAAGCTATAAACTACATGTAGAGGAGTAGGAAGAGCAATGTTCCCTCTGATATGTGAAGTAGCAGTACAATTCAAGTCAAATGCCAGAGTAGATGTATGTTGTTACTTCCCACCTCTGCATGTGGAGTGGGGTTTGTGTGTTTGTGTGTGAGTGTTGACCTTTGACTTGTCACATTTGGTTCTAAAAGTCAATCTATTGTTCTGTACGTGGCAGGGTGAAAAGCTCAGAAATGTGCACAAACATACACATGCACAACTTTCTCAGTAGTGTCTACTTAAGCCTGTCCTCCATTAATGGTATAACTGGCAGCTGTCACATCACCGGCAGCATTTGCATCTCAGGCTCTTTCATCTTCCCATGAAACTGAAGCTGTGTTGGATATTGGTTTGTCATGATTGTCGCTGTCAGTCATCGACGTTGTGTCCCTGTTAAACAGTCTTAGCCTAGTTTGCTATTCCACGCTGCAGCTCTCTGTATTCTCCCATGGGTGTTTTCTGAGAACGAGGCAAGTCGAGGCGTGTGTGTTGTTTCAATCCCATCACTTTGTTTATTCACTCGGCGGAGAAGCTTTAAACAAACTGGCTATCACGCTGGACATTTCATCTCCATATTTAATCTACCGGTAGTTGACAGCAGCCCCATCTATCCATCTTGTAGTCTCTTTTTTTGCTCCCATACACACACATACAGTCTATTTACACACATCATGTTATACTGTCAACCACTCGCTGCACTCAAAAACCACTGAACCATTCATGTTTCTTTGTCCTGCCTCCATATGCTCTTACTCGCTCTTTCTTCAGGCTATTTATTGATTCAGTATAGAGATCTCATGGAGTTGTATCCATAGTGATAGTGAATCGAGGCTTTCTGTTCATTAATATTTCATCGCAGATTTATGTTTCCGAAAGAAAACAGAAAGTTTGGGTTGTTCAAGCAGTGGCAAAGACTTTTAGTCTGTGTAAGGGTCAAGGAGAGGTAGAGACTTGTCAGAGTGTGAGTCATACAATAAAGCACATTTGACGGTAAAATGGCTCAAAATATTTTGCTTTTTACTATCAAATAAAAAAGTAGGTTTGTTCTGAGTGTTTCTATACACCAACATGAAAAAAGATACAAAAATAAAGATCATTTTGCCTTAGCATAAAACAATGAATGATTTCTTACGTTATGACATAAGATTGTAACATCTCAGACTTGTCTTTGCCGGTTTTGTTTGGTAGAGTGCAGAAAAAAGCTTGTATTGTTGTCTCAATGGTACTTATAATGTGGATGCTGCAATGATGCTATGGCTTTACAACATTTTACAAAATACTGTAAATAAAAAGGGTGCATGGCAATTATAAGCTTTGCTACAAAGGTGGATCACGTTATGTGGAATGCCAGTTAGCAGTATTGGTCAGCAATAAGGTGGTGTGGCAGTCAGCACTTTGTACTGCATTGATCAGAGCCAAATGATCTGTGGCCAAAATGTAGTTGCCTCAAAGAAATAAAAAAAAATAGCTGTGTATAGAGTTAGGAATGGGCAGATATAGGGATATGCAAATAAATACACAGCCTTTTATGCTCCGCCTTTGTGTTTACTTTAGTGCTATCATATAATTAACTATCTAAGAAAACAGAATGGAAACATTCTTTCATTGTATGTTGCTAAAATCTATAACAAATATGTTAACAATCCATAATTTCTCTGTGGATTTCCTGAAATCCCCCCATCAAGGACACCTGGAAGTCCCCTGCTTTGGGATCCACCATAATAAATTAGTGTTTGCTGTAATTTAATTAGCTGGAGGCAGAATGAACTTGCCTGTGTGCGTTGACGTGGCTGCCAGGTATCCTCCAGGGCATAGCTGATGTAGGGCCCACTGCAGATGGAGCACTCCAGCATGACAGGGCTGGCCAGGAGGGGCGAGGCGTGCATCCCCCAGGACTGACAACCTCCCAGGTGGACGTCTGACTCTGCTTCCTTCTGCTTTCCTGTGCCGTCGCCGTGATGGCGAGCCAGCATCTTCCACTTCCTGATCTGTAATTGGAGAATAATGTGGTTAGAGGTATCTTTCACCCGGCCAGTAAAGTTTAAAACCAAATACCTCAGCCTCTTGGAAAAAAGGGTCACTCGCTTACCTGCAGCATTTTACCATATAATCATTCCCCTAAGCCCATAACCATAACCCACACAGAGCCTTACTTCCAACTCAAGCCGCAAATGGCTGACTTAGGTGTCTTAATACCTTTTTTTTACATCAAGCAAATCTTAATTATCAGCACTAACTGTCTACTTAAAACTAAAAAGCTTTACTTTGTCTCAAGATTTGCCTGTTTTGAATTTCTCAGATAAACTTTCTCCTACTTCTTGTCACGACTTGTTACAAAGCTGATAACAGGTCTGTTTTTTTCTTAGCTCATGAAAATTTGATGCTCTGAAGAAGAGTCCTAACCTGAACCCTGTGCCTGACGTGTTTTCTTATCTAAACTTCTTCAGGTTATTCCCTTAACAGCTCATACCTAAATAATAAGCAAGAATAATATACTTTAGACTTCTTCAAAACCTTAAAGTTTTCCCCAATCTAGCTGTGGATTTATTGTGTCTTCTAGTTTTGAACATGAAAACTATGTAAACTTAGCAGTAGGGCTAAACTTATGTAGGTATTATTTTAAGAATACTCAAGCACACTGCTTAATCACACTGACTGATTATCCAAGCTAAAGGAAGCAATGCAACTGCAACTTCTGGAGCAAACATATAAGGGTCATTATAATCCTGCAAAAGAAGTCAAATACCTCATAAAGCAGATATTAAAATTAATAAATAAAACACCATAGCTAGAGTCAACATCTTTACTTTATAGGTAAATTATTTGAGGGTCACATTTGAATTGCACAGCAGGGAGTGAATGAGTCAGGTGTAATCTCTCATGTGCCACACTCTCCCGAGGACATTTCACCACAAACACCTCTTCTCAATCATCATTTAGTATGTGACTAGTAACGCCGACGCTGAATGTAATAGCACGAAACACAAATACCTCTTAAGCTCTCTCACACATGAGGTGTGGAAGAAATATGAGATATATGGGACAATGGAAGCTAAGGTCAAGGGGCACATAGTTCTTGAGGAAGCCAAATTGCATAGATGTGCTTGTCAGTGACCCAGAATGGCTGTTATATAAGTTAAATGGTGTCCTTGGCGCACAGAGCGGACGGGTTCAGTGACTGCTGCTCTTTCAAATGAGTCTTATCAAGGTCTCTATCAGTAGCTGCTGCTCTTCTGGCCTCTACACTGCCACAACTTGGCAGGAGGAAATGTGTATGAGTGATACTGTGAATGTGTAGCTGGGTGTGTGTACATGTGTATTAGAGTCCAAAGTTGCAACTCTGCAAAAAACTTTCTCCTGTGTGTGAATGGTAGTTCCCTTGACTATAATTATAGCTTGGTACTGGAAGGACAGAACTGATCCAAACAATTACTGAGGGTGTCAAACACAAAATGATACCATTCTGTTTTGTGGAGAGGGGTTGTCTTGCAGTAGAGACTTACTGCTCTGAGACATAGGATCTAGTATAAACATATATATTCAGCATATAACCCTCCTGTAAAACAGTCAATTGATTGAAGATATGAGAAGTTAATTAGTGATGTGCAGGGGCACTGTTAGTCAGACAGAGGCTAGCTGTTTCCCTGTTTCCAAAGTTTTATAATCATAACTTGAAAATAATAATGATACTAATAAGGAATTACATAGTCTAAACATGTTTTAAATGCTATATAATAATAATAACAATACCATATTTCTAGTTAATGGATTTCAGCTTTTTTAAATCAAAATGCTATAATTACCTTTCTTTTAATTTACAACACAAACACTATATTTGATGTTGCTTCCCATCATTGTTTATTTCTTTTTAAATCACGTGGCTACATGTTTCATATCTCGCATCTTTATTTAATTCAAACATTCAGTTTGTGTATGCTGATATATGTATTTACACATTTACTGACAGCTGCAAATAAAAAACACAAAGGACGTTGAAGACAGATTGGAGGTATCTGTGTGGTTCATAAACATTGTTTTTTTAGGCATCATGTCATCATAGTTATGTACATACTCATAAACTTATCTTTATTAGGCTAAACTGTACATGTTTATCATGCAAATTATCATTTTTTGTGTGGCCTCTTTCTGAGAAGGTAGCGTACATTCCTTCAGTGGGTGAGATAATATGTGTACAGGATGTAAAACACACACACACACACACAAACAGATATATGCATGGCATTTCCAGACTCCATTTCCTCTTAACCCTTGTTCCTGCCCTTCGACCTGGTTTTGTGCTGCGACCCTTTAAGACAACAGTGGCCCCGCTATTAGTTACATCAGACCTCTCCTATAAGATCTGTCCCTTCACCTCATAAACTCAGGATGTAATATAGCCCAGGGAAAGTCTCATACTAAGGCCAGGATGTACACATCAGCCACACAGTCCCATAAATCAAGAAATAAAAACATCACATGCACCATATCCAGACTTCATCAGACCCCTTTGCTCTGCCTCCTCTATACTAACCTCTTTAACCACCCTTCACCTGTGTTTTCTATGTTATCTTTGAAAAAACAAAGTTATGTAAAGCCTTCCTTTAAATAGAATTGATAAGATTTTGTCCTTTACGATCATACAGTAGCCATAAAATACAGTACTGCATGATAACATGAAAACACTGTAATTGTGAACTTCTTGTTGGGAAACACCACATAATTCAGATGAATGCTCATAACAACATTAAGTAAGTACACATGCTTGATAAACCTGGAAATGTTCTGCATGCCGTCCTTTCATATAGGGTTAGACAAAATAATGCAGAATGCAGTACATTAGCCAGCAGTACACACTAATCGGTTTTATGTTGATACCATCTCTATGGTCACTGTTGGAGTTGGAGCATACTGTGTTATGGGAGTGTAACTCATAATAGGGACTAAAAGTGAGAATGTGCTGACTTGGATTATTCTTATTTCATACTGTCTCTTCTGCAATACTAAATCACTAGAGTACCTCTTTAAGTCCTATTGTATCAACTTGCCCATACAGTGAGTTAAGTTTACAGTAAAGGCAGCCATAATACTAAAGTTTGATACAGTTTGAAGCTTGATGTCTAGTGGCTTTACAGTTTACAGCCACTGGCTCATGTCATTCATGGGTGGTACCGTGATACATGGTGAATTGATAAGAGGCTAGTATATATTTACAGTCATAATTATTGGACATTAAGCAGTAGCAGACTGATTTAAGTCTCCATTAGACTTGATTAATTAATTAATCAAGCATGTTGAGTAAGTGGATTTTAGAGTTGGACAGTCCGTATACATTTAAAAATATAATTCACTTCTGTGGAATAACTTCTTTATAGCTGTAATTCACAGTCAGAAAAAAATGAAAAAGTGTCAATGACGCACTGACAGAGAGGTACTGTGGTCACAAACAGACCAGCAGTGACTGAAAAACATGTAATAGGATATTTACTAAACCAACCAGTCTGACAGTCTCAAAATACATTATAGTGAGCTTCTCTAAACTGGCATTTACAGCAGCTCTGTTGCATTGTGGGGTGTTATTCTGTCCAACAAATACAAGCAATCCCTCCACCTAAGGCCTTTCTGCAACACACAGCAGATGGATAGTGTTTGTAGTGATGTTATTAGCCAGCCGACGGCACTCTTTCCTAGTAACCCCCTTTTGGCCTTGTCCTGTCCTCTAGCAGCTCCCATTGGTTTGTTACTCTACCTATAAGAGGCTGTGTGATGTCCCACATATGTCTGAGCATCAAAGAAAAATGAAATAAAGGGAGGCGAGAGAGCATCGGTGGGTGTGGATCATAAAGTAAGAAGAAGAGAATGAGATGCAAGCAGAGATTTGGAGACAAAAAATATATATGTTTGAAAGACAAAAAGATAACAGAGAGTTGTGAGAGTGTGAGATAATCTTACATAAGCCTTCCATTCTCTGCCTGAGATAAGACTTGCTTATTAACACTGAGGTCACTGCTCTTTCTTCTACTTTTCTTTTTCCATTTGCTTCTGTTCCTAGATGGCAAACATGAGTCTTAAAATCAATGAAAGAAGGGGGTGTGTCGGATCCAAATGGGTAGAGAGGCAAAGAGTTATGATTCAGGCAAATTCAAACACCAACTACAGTGTGTCTCATGGGAGACTAAGTCTCAGAAACTGTGTTCAGAGAGAGAGAGAGAGAGAGAGAGAGAGAGTCGACCTGAAAAATGAGAGCATCTGAGAACGAAGACGGCCAGACGTAGAGAACTGTTGTGTTATTGTTGAACAGGGAAACTGACCAAGAGGTGAGTTTAAGAATTTCAAGATTGGGATATTGACCCTAAGCGGCTTTCGTCTTTGCGGCTATTTTCATCCTCTGGGGTCATACTCTGACTCTTTTCATCTTTAAATCCTGAGGAGTGCTGAGATCTCTGAACCCTGACTTCCTGGCAAAATATTATTATTCAGTGCATCAACCCATGCCACTTTTCTTGGAAGTTAAAAAGCTGCCCTCTCCCTGGACTTTCTTAGCCTCCTCTCCCATATTTCTCTTTGTCATTTCTATGAGATGAGGGAAGTATATATCTATGCTGCACAGGGCTTATTTACACACTGAGGTGCTTATTATTGAGATTTGTTTCATTCTCCTTTGTTTTGACACTAAGCCTCACCTCATGTCTCACTGAGATAGTAATTACAACCCAAATATACCACATTGCATGAACACAGACTAAATTTGCCAAAGATGACTGACTTTAAAAACACTGCAAGCTATATTCACAGACATAACTTCTCTTATTTTAGATGTTTGAAGATAAAATGATTTGACTTGCTACAAAAGTTACTTTGTGACAACTTCCTTCCTTCCTTACATAATAAAATAGGACATTAATTTCACAGATATCTGTGGATTACCATATAAATAAACAAGTATATGGCCATGCTAGTAGCTCTGTGAGCTATACTTAGGCACAGTGGTGCTTTGAGCTGAATGCTAACATCAGTAAGTCATCATGCTGATGTTGAGTTAGCTGTAAATAGAGGTTATAACATTGTGCTAGTGTGCTAACATTAGCTAATTAGCACTAAACACAAAGCATAGCTAAAGCTGAACGTTAACATTATTCAACTATTTATTTATTAAACATAAAGTATATTGGCCAGTAAAATCTTGATGTTTGTGCTCACCGAAATTCATCCAATACTAATTATAACTGGTGGTATTTTACGAAGCAAGCCAATGCACTAAATTTGCATCTTTACTATGATTAGTTAGAAGTTAGATTTCTTTCTTCTTTTTTTTTTTTTTTTTTTTTGCCAATGCATTACATTGAATTTTATTCATGGATCTCAAAGATTTATGACCAGAAACCAAAATGAATGTCTTTGTTCTTACCTGCACTGGGATTTGAATAACAGTAAGACCAAGATATCCAAACCTACACCATGCAACAACGTGCAGTATGCAGTAAAAGAATACAGTAGCTTTTTGTGCATTAGTAATGCCATGACTTAACGTATTGGTCCATGTGGAAGCAGATTAGGTCAACCCTAAACTCAGTTGTCAAGTGTGAGTCGTAAACCCCCTAAACCCCCCCAGTGCACAGAGCAGTTTCTATAGAGCTGAGTGAAGAAAAAACAGTTACATTGCAAAGTCAGGGTGCTGCTGAGCCTCTGTGGCGCAGCAATTTTTGGCATTAGGTCTGGAACATCAAGATGGAAGGAGGGATTAGCCGGATTCTCAGGGTAGATTAGAACAACAACTCACACAATGAGACTCAGAAAAGGAAGGATGCACCCTTTTTTTTTCTAGTGGGCCAAGGTCGGCAAAGAGTGCTGGGGAGCAAATGAGGGAGGAGAGGGAGACCATGATGCAGAAGTACAGATGCTGGTGGATCTCCCTGATAAAGTATGAGGGGGTTTAATCCACAGGATTAGGCGGTGTAGAAACTCTTTTTACGATCTTTTGAGTCTTGTGAACATACATCATCTGTAAATATATCTGACCATATATTTTAATTGGGAAAAGTAAAACATCACCATCTCTGATGCTGAATTTATTATTTAACCCCTTCTTCAATCACTCTTTAAATTAAAACCCTGAAAGTATCATCAGAAATATAGCTGTCACCTCCACTTGCTTCACTTTCACCACATCAAGTCATGCAGATGTGTATCTTTATCTACATATGTCTATTGCTATTGTTATCTGTATCAAACCAGACACAGATAAGTGAAGTTCACTTTTCCTTCTTCAGCTCCCCCTTAGCTTGTTATGAGGTTGGGAGAAACACCTCAGAGCTTATTCACACATCCCCCCTGTATCACAACAAATCCAGGAAACTGCAACCATACTGCGAGTATGAAGTGCCTTCTCTGCTTCTCTATTCTTATTTATCTCCTCTTTCATGCTTTGGAAAAGAAAACCTTTTAATGCTGCAGTAAGCAATGGGAACAAAAACAGTGTGCCATTTTATGATGTATATATACATCTACTGTGAGCAAAGCGGAGAGATCATGCAAGAAAAGCAATTCCAAGTTTATTACACCAACCACATTCTTCCACTGCCAAAGGACTTGGCTTTGGAACAAAAGAATAGCAAAGGATTAGCAGTTTTCCATTGCTGAGTGTATGCTAAACAGTGGTAGCTTAGAACTGCTTTCCAGACCCTGGGAGAGATCCCTCATTTAAATGCTGCTTACATATGTTTAAATCAGACAAGGAAAATAGATGAGTCATAACAATGAGGAAGGCAATGGATGTTGGCAGGGAAATATCAAGGTACATATCAAAGAATATGGGCTGTAATTTAATAGAGGAACAACCAAGTATAGATGACACAAAAGTCAAGGTTATCAACAACAACCCCAGTTGATGATAACAGGTACTGCCAGGGCAAGTAGGAGCTGGAAGTTTGCCAAACTGGTTTTACACCAATGCTCAGCTGGCACCTCACCAGTTGCATTACTAAGCACTGAATTTGAAAGACTCAGGGGTTTCTGACTTGTGGCATCTGTAATGAGTGAATGAATGTGTGCGGAGGTCTTTAACAAGTTAAAAAGAAGTTTTGAGTAAATTAGCTAAACTATTCAAAGGAGTACAAACAGAAGTTTGGAATGAGCGGCATTTCTCCCTGGTATTGGTACAGTATGCACGCCAACAACTTGGAAAGGGATTTTGGCTTCGGGTACTGTCTGTGTAACTCTTTGTATCAAATATAATTGGACCTTGTGGGCTGTTCCTCTTAATTCCTTGTTATTTGCAATACAAGCTAAGAAAAAAAAAGCACTTTGACAGTAATGCAATTCATGGCAGATGCAACAAAAGCTGGAATGGCTGTGTAACCTGTTTGGCAAGTGAGGAGAGGACCGATTGTTGGTCAGGAGAGACATGGGCAACAAAGTTCAGGAGTTTATTAGGTGCACCTAGTTATCCAATACAACAGCTCTGCAATAAATGAGACATTTTTGCTGAGACTGTATCAGAGTGTCTATAGTAGCTTTCAAGGCCACTGTTCTTGGTGGGGTAATATCATTCTACTATAGCTTCATAATATTGACCTAAATAAACACAAAATTGATCCATTTTCCACCCACTGTTTAAAGTTTAAATTTAAATGTTGTGTGTGTTGTTTTAGAAGCAGTGCAGTTGTTGACTGCAACCACCTCGCCTCACCCTCTCCTTCCCAGAATGAAGGAGAAACTACAGTGGTCTCAAAATGTGCGAAAATCTAGAGCCAGTGTTTCTTTTGTCCTTGACATAATACTGTAGAAACATGGTGGACTCCGTGGAAGATGAGCTGCAGCGTCCTCATTATAAAGTAATAAAAACAGGAAAACATGTTATTTAATAATATGTTATATCAGGTGATTATACACCTTTATTACAATATTAAAATATACAAATGCATTTTATATTTAATTTCTGCCATATTATGTAAATAGAGCTCCCTTAATATGACACTCTGGACCTTTAAACAGCCGCGTGGGAGACGTCTGAGAGTCCAGAGTTCGTGTCCTTGTCTCTAAGATGTCAGTGGAACGCTCGTAAAAGGTCACTGGTAAAGTGGTGTGACCTTTGAATGTGACACACAAGTCATTAACCATTAGCTCCATTAAGTGAGTGAACTGCCTGAGATCTAGTGCCTCCCGGAACGCACAACCCCACAGCACTTCACAGATAAGACTACGTCAAGAACCAAAGTTCAGAGTCCAGCAAAAAACATCTTCTCACATTACAGAGAAAACATGAAGTGCCTTAAAAGTGGGAAATCATCTAAGATGATTTTAACAGCCAATATGTAGGGCAAAGGTGTGGGCCCTTACCCTACTTCTAAACCCCTCTGATTTGTCTGATGAAAGACTTGGATTGTGTTTGTACTTGTCATCATTTCACAGTCTCACTTGGCTGATTGAAATCAGCTTACAATCATGGTCTCCTCCAGGTCTCATTCACTGACTCAGACACAATGCATTAGCATTCGTGGAGCAAAGCTTAGCCTGCAGGGCCTTGTCACTGCTGAGGGTGAACAAGAATGGTGGATTTCACAGGTCGTCTCTCTCTCTCTCGGTTTTGTCTCCATGGAGAACAAAACGGTACGGCCAACTTATAGATTAGAAACATGTTTTAAAACGCCTGTGACCCACTAATCATCGGAGCTGGGCAAAGGTATGGTGTGATCACACTTTTTGTTGCAGCTGACTCAAACAAAACATTAACAAGGTGAGCTTACCTCACTGACAAATAAGGTAAACCATTTTTTTTTTGCATCCAAGCAAATTTCTAAAAATTGACATGCAGTTTTTTTCGCCCTCTACTTTGTACCACCACTTTCAGCTGAGATCTAATCAATAGTCACTGACATTGCACAGGCTGCATGGGACTAGATAAAAATCACTGTTCTTCTTGGACACGCTTGGCTTCTCTCATCTCCTTGGATTTCTTCACGCCCCAGTCTTCTTTGCTTCACTTCCTGCCTTCCTCCTCTCTCTTGTCCTCTTTCTTTCTCATTCTGCTGCATGAATGCGTTTTGGACAGTAAACACAAATGGGACTGGAATGGGTCAGGCGTTTCTGGTCAAGTTGGTCTTTAAACTATCCTGAGTACACTGACTGATTAACAACACTATCACCTGATTTATACCCAGAACAAGCCATAAGGAAATGGGTATAATGTCGGTAAGCAGGTAATGGCCATGAACTTATATGATACATTATATAAAAACAGAATATAATAAAGTCACTTTGCTGTTATGTTTTGTTTATATTTGTTGTTCTCTTGTATCCGACTTGGTGAGAAGTTTCAATTATGCACTGTAGCAATCGCGGACTGAAAACTTGTGTATCTTGAAAGAAATCTGACCAGTGTGTAGAATTTAGTAGCACCTAGCAGTGTAGTTGCTGATTGCAACCCCCTTGTTTCAACATCTCCTTCCTAGTGTGAGGGAGAAACTACGGTGGCTGTTTTAAACACAAAGGCAAATGAGTTATTGTAGTTTGACTTATTCACCAAAATGACCAACAGTTAAAGCAGCTGGTGACTGTAGCAATCATTAAAACCTATAACGCCCAATTACTGCAAGTCATAAGACCTGAGTCATAAGTCAAATTTCAACACGCACAGACATGACCTACATATTCAGTGTGACTTACAGTTCCTGATGATATCTTTATCTCAGATTTCATAAAGGGAAATGAATCTGCTTAGAAATCATCTTTGAGAAAATCATCTACAAAACTTGATACTGAAGAAAACAAGTTTTTTTGAACAAGTTTTCTACAGTATGAAAGTAAACCACCAACAGCACATCCATGGATACACTGAAAACAGGAACTGCTAATAGATAATTTAACAGTGCCTCACTCTAAGGCAACATCATACTTCCTGTTTACATCCTCAAAAGCCCCCAAATTATGGTTCCAAAACTTGATTGGCCCTCAAATCGTTGCATTAATAATTATTTTGACAGCACAAGTGAGGTATTTTCAGTGTTAAATCTGTACAGTAGAGTACTTACTATCTTATTATCAATGTAATGTACATGCTTGATGTTGATGAAGAACAATAAGCTAATCATAGGAGGAAGGGTGTGCCTTTATAAATATTAATATTGTCCTCCGTGAGAGCAGTTTTAAGGCATGCTCAGTTCGTGGCTGTTTAGTGATGGCACACTGCCATCAGGTCAAATGACTGAAAATGTAGGAGAAAGCTGCTTTATTATAATAACAAAGTTGTCCCTTTGAAACTTTTTTACTTTACAGTCAGTACTGGTGCCCTTTGTGTGCAAAATATTTACACTTGAATTTTTGGGCTTTAAGCTAAAGTGTTAGCAAAGTCCGTGTAAAAGAGTGTAGACAAATATCCACTGAAACTGTATGACAGGAAAGATAACATGTCAGGACAACGAGCAGTCAGCAGAAGTTCATGTTCTTTTCACTTTTAATTAAGTTTTCATCAAGAACAGTACAGGCTTGATGTAAGAGATTAGTGGAAAGGCTGCGTTTGCTCTAGCTTTGTGTGTGTGTGTGTGTGTGTGTGTGTGTGTGTGTGTGTCCGTTGCTGTGCACATGGGACAGTACAGGACGTCCTTATCAAGAGGATTTATATGCTTTTGATTTCTGGTCATGCTCTGACAGTGGGGCAGATGCTCTGACCTCATCCTCTATCTTCTAATAAAACTGTCCTCTCAGCTCTTCTCATCTCTCTCTCTCTCTCTCTCTCTCTCTCTCTCTCTCTCTCTATCGCTGCTATTTACCCTGTTTATGTCTCTCCTCTCAGCTCCACCAAATCCTCAGCTGCTCTAATTTTTCCTGTCCAGCCATTATTGTCCATTTTTAATTCTAATCTCTTCCAAACACCCCCATTACCCATCGTGCCTCGTGCTTACGTCACCTCCTCCATTTATCACCCCATGGAAAAAGGTGGTCATAAACTTAGTACACTGATTTGACAATATAATAAGATCAGCGTCATAAAGTTGCTCTATATTTAGCTTTGGTTCTGATCGACTCAATAAAAGCAGCACTGGGTCAAGGCCGCCTGCATTTTAAATGGTGCTGATGCTTTGTTATGAGAAGAAGAAAAAAAAGGTTTTTAATGAGGAGGAGGTGGAGGTGGGCAATCTGTCAGAGAGGCCTTTTTGGAGAGCGAACAACGTAGGAAAAATGTACGTATATTAATTCAAATATTAGAGAGTTTATTTTTTGCCTACGAGGGATTAGTGAAAACTTTAATTTCAGTTCTGATGCAGCACCTCTGGCAACAAACGAGTGCATTTTGTGGCCAAGTACAGATTAACAATTTCAAAAGCTTCTGCTCACAATGAGTAATAATACAGAAATGCTACTGTGAGAGAAGCGAGAGAACACTTAAGGCAGTAATGTAATTTTACATTTACAACAGCACAAACAGTAAAGCACAAGGAGCATCAGACTTTGACACATGTCCCCGGAGCTTTTCCTTCTGTCCCTGCAAACTGCAAGCAGCCTTTCTGCATCATCGCCTCACCTTCTTAAGTCCGAGCCTGAGAGCACTCGCTAGACAGTGACCGATACGGTTCACTTTGATAGCCTGACAAACTTTATAGTGAAGCTTTGCTCATTTGCATTTGGGTCGGGGCCGCGGATGGCCCCCTCGAGAACAGAGCAGCGTGTTTGGCACGAGAGGGAAATGTTTCTGTTACTGTTTCATTTGTTGAACAAGTGTCACGCTCTGCAAGTGTTTGGCAAACTAACTTTGAGGGCCCGACTTGTTCAGTGTTTGGACAGAGCGTGCTGTGATATGGTACAATGGTAGGGAACAGTGACAGAACATGACGTCTGTGTGCTGAAGTTTTTGTCTTGGGTATTTGGCAACGTCGCACAAAGTCAAATACAGGAGAGTACATTCGAGTCCTTATTTAGAATATGCACCTAGCTGCTACTGAATGTTGCAAGTTTCTAGTTTAAATGTGGTCAATCATTTATGGAGTTAAAACCAAATATGAGATTTGAGCAGGGCACTACGGGTCAGTCCATTTTAACTCCACATTGGCTTGACTTCACATACACCACACACTCTGCAGTGAAAAGTAGCTATGACTCACCACTGAGCCCCCCCCAACCACCTCCACTTTTAAACCCCCCACCCCAGCCTGCTCCCACCTCGCCCCAACAGCCATTAATTCAACACACGCACACACACACACACGTTATCTCCAGTGAGACATTAGTGACAGATCTATTGGTTGCGAGGGCAAGAGGTGGAATTGATGGAGAGATAGAGTGAGACACAACGGCAAATGAAACAAAAATGGAAAAAGCGGCTACAGGAAAGAGAATGGAGTGATGGACAACGACACAGTCCTGTTTTATATTCACACACTTTAACATTGTGTTTCAGTGCACACACACACACACACACACACACACCCATGCAAAAACATACAATACAGTGTGGCTTTGTCTCACTGGGACAGTGATGACTCATTCTCTCCTGTCGCTGTGGGACTGAGGAAACACACACACACACACACACCACAGGAGCGGCGAACCAATTGATGGGTATGATGATTGATAGGAGTGGGATCGCTATTATGATTGCAGTTGCATAACCAAGGACAACCTGCAGCAGCATTATTGTGAATGGGCTGGTTTGCGTTTGGGGAAAAGGCGTTGTTGTTGACAGCACTGTTCCACGCAACGTTGCTCATTTTTACATTTTTGTGTTTAATTTTTAATACAGTGTTCACGCTCCCTGCTGAATATGCTGTTTGCCTCCTGCTCTCATTTCAGGAACACCAGCCTGTGGCGATCAACAACAGCAACAACAACAACAAGGGGGTCTTTGAAAAAAGCACCCAATCTTCAGTCGCCTTAGTCTTCATGTTGCGTAACAACACTCGTGGTAGAGCTTAAATTGAGGATAAAGACAAACAAAATAATGTCGAGAGTCTTGTTAGTAACTAATATGCTACTCTGACAATTCAATGAGCACTAATGGGCAAACAGAGCTCTGAAAAATGAGCCAAGTGTTGTTACAGTGAGATTTGTAGTGAGAGGATGGTGGTGTGTATAACGCATATTATGAAATAAGTCACATTGTCCTTATTAACTTTTCATTTATCCCCTATACTTTTCATTAAATGTATTTTACACAGTATAACACCATTAGATATACAGTATTTTGGACATCTACTTATTAAGATTTTTAGTAATTAATAAAAATCATAAAGGTTCGTGCAATTTAAATACAGGTTTTCACAATTCGGTTGTGCTATTACATCAAATGAAAATATTCTACATGCATTATTCTGTACGCATCTGGCCTCTTTTCAACGTCTGAGATATCCAGTGGAAATGTTTGGTCAGCCCAAGTTTATATATATTTTCATTTTATTACAACTTAGGTTTAATTTTTGAGTCTTTACCATGAATCCGATTGGTATTCATCATGCTGTACTCATCAAATTAATTGTTTGAATATGGGAATGTGACAGCATGGTTAAAAAGACTAAGAGGTTAGTCTAACTGGGAAAGAAATCAATGCTGAAAGGATGAACAGTTTACAGGCCAAGCTTAAACTTTGACCCACAGTATGAAACTGAAAAGTAAAAGATTATTGGTAACACATTGCAGTGTGTTTTCTTTCAGTTGTACCTTCAGAATAAAATGAGATAATATGGTTGAACTATTCTTTAGTTTGGTTTGTTTAACCTGTTTGAATGTCTGACCCAGTGGTTTCCAACATGGGGCCACCTTGGAATCACAAGATAAATCTGAGTGGACATGCGATGTTTAATGGGATGTGAAAGCAGAAAAAAGATATTCTATACAAAATGATATAAATATCTTTCCTTTATCCCTCTAATTTTTGCATTTTCATGTAGAAAATGCTTTGTTTTAGGTACCCAAGCCTGATCTGATCTGATCACCTGTTTGTTGCCCTACAGTGATGTTATAAGAGTGAGCATATTACTCATTGCCCACAGCTATGTGTGATGACAAAGTATGACTTAATGAATAAATGCAATGTTTTCCCCTTTACCTTGCAGCCCTTGCTCTTGTCATGGCCGCTGGTTTGCCCACTGGCAGGGCACGGCGAGCACGGCTCTTGGTGGTAGTGGTGGTACTGGCCGCCCTGCAGACCATTGTAGTGACAGCAGCCATAAGGTGAGGGGAAATGCGTGTACCACAGGTCCTCGGCCAGCGGACACTTTGGACAGGGGTAAAGGAGGCCCTTTCCTTGGGCCTTCTCCACGCTCACTTTAGGGTTCCTCATCCATCTTCGTACCTGTGAGGGACAGAAGTGTGTGCGTCAAAAGTCATTAAAAAAACAAACAGAGCCAACAGTAAGCGAGGCATTGTGTTTAACGCTGAGTTATCGCCAATGGACAAGTTGGTGCTTGCAAGCACATTGCATAAACATATCACTCCCGCAGTGACTAAGACTTCCCAGAAATGCACCGTCACTAACCGTAATACTCAGGGTGTGTGTAGGTGTGTGTGTTTTTTTGGGGGGAATGTAACATGGAGAGAGGAACCAGAAAAAAGGGGACACATGGGAGACCAAAACAGACGTTTTCACAAGAAGCCTTGTAATACCGTCCTGCTGAGTAGGTCGAACATTTAGCAAACACGCACTGCGTGTGACTGTACAGACAGCTGTGACATGCACACAAACACACACACTGAGACTGAATGCCTAAGTTGAAGGGTAGCCAGACAGCATGTCAAGGCATGTCGGGTCTAAAGAAAAACAGCCAAGCAAGTCAAAGCAAAAAACAAACCAGTAGGACAAGCATGGATGACACACACCTAAAATAAGAAGTTCCTTCACACATAACATGAAGCGCGTCTACATGTGATCGACGTGACATCCAATGAGAGTTGTGTTTTTACCTTTGTTATTCATCATCGTGTTTTGACATTATCCAGTATACAGTGTGCTCTCATACCACTTGTTCAACGTGTCACTCTGACAATGAAACTGATGAGAAGCGCCATCCCATGCTTAAAACTTATTCAACTCAGGCACGAAAAAAAACACGGCGCTCACAGCAGCAGCAGCAGCAAGAATGTG
Organism: Larimichthys crocea; assembly: GCF_000972845.2. Lineage (NCBI taxonomy): Eukaryota > Metazoa > Chordata > Actinopteri > Sciaenidae > Larimichthys > Larimichthys crocea. The sequence continues at coordinate 12,147,242 of NC_040021.1, forward strand.
TTTTCCTTTCCGTAGCCCACTTTAAAACTCAGTGAAGAGCTATTCATTACATCATGTTTTCTCGATGGGTGCGTTTGTCCATGTGTAACACTCCATATCTCAAAGGCTGCTGATTGTATTTTGATGTAACTTTTGGGAGTTTCAAAATTGCATTCCAAAAAAAATCCCTTGATTGCACAAATAGCTTCATTTTTGATCGGTGTCTGTGCATCTTATCTGAAATGTACAAATCCAAACTCACATACAAAAAACAACAACAACACACACACACACACACAGAGCCATTGACATTATATTTCCTTCCATCATTTCCCTTACTCATTTGTATGGAACAGTGCTCTGTCTGGACTCCCCATTATGTGATTAGGCCTATTTAGACCAAAATAGAGAGACAAATAAACCCTGAAACAGCAGCAGCGGGCATTCATTCTGATTTGGGGCTGTGTGCTGATGCATATCTGGCAGCTTCTGTTTTTCTGGCTATGGTGGAGCATGATAGGTTTTATAGTTTAATTTAAAAATATGGAAAATAAAGCCAAAAAATGACGTAGATAGATAGATAGATAGATAGATAGATAGATAGAAGAGAGTCATCGCAGCAGAATGTGCCTGTGGGAGTGCATGTGTGTGGGTGTGTGGGTGTTAACACAACACAATCTGCCCATATGAACCAGCCGAGTCATCGGTGATCCACACCATACTGTACACCATCTGAGACCAACACACACAATAACACGCACTTTGTGGACAACCCTCATTGCAAGCAAGCACAAGAACACACACAGCGATGATACAACCAGACTAGAAATGTGTCTAAATCTACCCGGCAACCTAAAGCTAAGGGATATTTATTAAGTATTTATCAAGTGCATAAAGGAATGTTGATTGTTGCCAGTTTGTTGTTATCCTGGAACATATTCAATGCCTTAAGGGGAAGATGTGGTACTTGAACACAACAACCTGTGTAATAAACCCTTACTTTATTATCTGACTTATTATATTACACCATTTGAATAATGGAAAAAATAATGTTGTGCCCTATTCCCAGAGCAATACAATGATTATTGAGTGAATGCATCAACCCACCTCTCCACCACAAGCTGGAAGTAATGTTAGTCATTTCCTGCCTGTCATACCCCGCAGTTATATTGCTTTTGATCTCATGTAAATCGGCTGAAAATTATTCAGATTTGAGGAAGCAGAAGTTGAACTGTTTGTCAAGCGTGGCATATTTTGAGTAAGTGCAACAAATGCTAATAGAGGTTTAGACAGATTATAGTATATACTGAAGCACACCGGTCCAACAAACTCCCGATTGTGTCAAAAAAATTTACTGTAATTTGCATAGTTTAGTATTTTAGTTTATCAACCTCATGGCATTAGTTCATGTAGGCTAACAATGTACATCCTTATGACCTCTCTTTTGAAAAACTTTTGCATTTCGGAAAAATATCAGTAAATATATTTTAAGAAGCTGACGTCATCAGACACTTCCACAATTCCAAAGACATTCAGTGAAAGTGAGGTAAGAAAGTAGAAGAAAAGTCAGAAGATTGTTTCGCATTTTTACTTTTAATGAGCGATGATAACTGGTGATTAATAAGTTATCCAAATAGAATTGATTTGCTGGTGATGGATACATCAACTGCATCTACATCTGTTATGTGTCTAATGCACGCATATATTTTAGGCACAAGACAATCCACTACGTCCTAACACTTTATCAGAGGTTAGCAAGCTCTAATTGATGTCTTTGTTATTGTAAATAATTATTAATGCTTCATTGTGTAGCAATACGTGAGTAGTATTAAAACAACTTTTAGGTGCTTGATTGTGAAAATCTCTGGTTCATATCATCCTCTAGCAAACCTTTCTTTTAAGTTTAGCCTGCTATTTAACAGTAAGCAACAATGACCCTTTATTACAACTCACTATGGCTTATTAGAAAGTGAGTAAGTCATTAATATGTTTCCATGTTTCCATGTCTGCAGTTACAATGGTTAACTAGTCATTAGACTTAATGAACTGTTATTCAATACATAGAGTCGGTAGTTCGAGAACCTGATCTTACCTCTTTAATCAAACATATATATGGTATTATAATGCTGCTGTGAACATTAAAAGTATTCATAACTGTAGTTTAAATAAAGTTATTTAGGGGGGAAGGAGGGTGCAAAAACACCTGCAGTTGTAAATGTTAATAAACTCCTAGTTAGAAAGACAACCAACGATTTATTGACCATTACTAAAGCCATTAGTTTCAACTTATAAAACCTTTATGTTTATCTAATTAGAAAGCTGCACCAAAATGTCCTCCGAGTGCAGTTTTGTAGTCCATTCAATCACTGGACTGTACTTTTGTTTTTGGAAAAGTCAGCACACACACACACACACTCATTACACACACACACCAAGCAAGGAGTCAGTTTAATGCAAACCATTAAGGTTACAAAGGAAATGAGCCTTGTGACAGGACGGCACTGCAGCATAATGCAGGATATGCTGAGCGGATCCTAAAGTAGAGGACCTCGCCAGCTCAATGATGTCATGATTTCTACACAACAAACACTTGTGGGTTCTGTAATGCAACAGTGTTCTGCAGCACACACACATGCACACCTAAACATACAAACACACACACACACACAGAGCTGAATCTTTTGCCTGATTAGTGAAGCTAAGCTCTCACAATGACATCATCTCTGGCACGCGCGCACACACACACACACACGCACACAAAGAGAGAGAGCGGGAACACTCCAGCTGTGACACCTCCTCTATCAGCCAATATACCTTTCTGGTTGTGTAGGTGCATGTGTATCCATCCCAAAATATATATGTGTGTGTGTGTGTGTGTGTTTGTGTGTGTGTCATCCAAACTCACCTTTCTCTTGACAAACTGAAACGCTGAGCACTTCTTAAAGGAAAAGGCAGTCTTCTCTCCCCCTGCTCCCACTCCTGCACCTCCTCCGCCTCCCCCGCCACCTCCTCCCCCGCTGCCGCCGCCGCCTCCTCCTCCTCCTCCCCCTCCGTTCACCAGCTTCATGGCCGACACCGGCACTCCGCTTGCCTCCGTAGATCCCAGGATGACGGACACACTGACAGGGAGTGAAAGAGAGAGCGAGTTGTTTAAGACATGAGGACAAAGCTGAGACAAATGTGGGACAGCAAATGAGAGGGATGCTGAGGGAGAGAGGTGGCAAAAACAGAGGATGCGAGGAGGAGAGTGTAGAGAGGAGGTGGAGGTGGAGGTGGAGGAGGCAGATGGAACCAAAATGTGAGGGAGAGAGAGGCAGGATGCTGCAATGAGAATGAGATTACTGGAACAACTAGGTGTCAGGATGGAAATAAAGACAGGGTGGAAGTAAGAGAGAAAGATGCACACAAACAGATGGGGGGAGGAAGAGGAGGAGGAAGGTAGCAGCTCCTGTTGCTGTGAGGAGGAAACAGCTCTGTTTACAACCTGGAGTCTGACAGAAAGCATCTCATTGAACTGCCTGATGTGTGAAGTTTATCCATGACAAATGAGTGTGTTTACATATCCCTCCAAAGTGTGTGTGTGTGTGTATGCATCCATACCTTTATGCCGGTGCGTTGGCTGGTTCCGCTGCAGCTTTAACAGCCTGTTTTTACCCGAGGACTCCACAGAAAACTGGTCCCAGATCAGACGCACCAACTCCTGCCCTGCAGTTACAGGTGTCCTCCACCCCCCCCACACACACAACCCCTTAATTATGCCCACATACCCAAAAGAGGGTGGAGAGAGAAGAGGAGGTTGATGATGATGAAGATGATGATGATGCCGTCCGCTTCAATAAGTCACTGTGTTCATTAGTGTGTGTGTCCTCAGTGACGCCGTTGTTTGGAGGGCACCGTGAGTGAATGCACTGATGCCGCCGTGGTGTCAGCCTGTAAACAAACCCCCAGGAAGTGTGTGTGTGAGAGCATGATGAGGCGTGAGTGATGTGTCCAGCTGCAGTCCTCTGGCTCACACCAACGCTACTTTATCAATGAAAGGCTCTGCAGTGAGCAGATGCAGCCTCCTCTTCCCTTCTCTCTCTCCTTCCTTCTCTCTCTTTCTCTCCAGCTCCCTCACTGTCCCTCATCACCACTCTGCCCTCCCCCTTTTCCTCCGCTTCTCCTGCTGCAGTCGATGGTGGCGCCTCCTCTCTCCCTCTCTCTCTCTCTCCCTCTCTCTCACCTCACAGTTCATCCTTCCCGTGATTTCTTTCTCCTTTCTGGGCTTTCAAATTGTCCCAGTGAGGATCGAAGAGGACAGGGACACCCACAATATGTCTCCTCCACGTGAGGGTTTAATGTAGTGTGCAATCATTCCTGACAGCTTTGGTCCAGCTGGATTTGATACACACAAGCAAACACACACACACACACAAACACACACACACACACACACACACACACACACACCTCATAATATCTGTGCGTATGCCCTTGCCTCTGTACCTATAACACATTTAATTTCCTGATGTGACACCTCGGAACGATAAAGCTGAATCACGTTCCTCTTATAAATCCACGTACCACATGTGTGCAATGAGTGTGACAACAACAATAAAATCATGTTTTTAACTGTGTGTTGGCTGTATTGCCTAAAAAAAATACATTTTAATAAAAGCTAAAGAGAAAAAACTTATTATGTCTGTCCATCTTAACATATCAGATTTTTAAAAACTGTTGTTTTCTGACCCATGATGAGGAAATTTAGTTTAAACTTGACCTTTGCCAACTGTGGCTAACAAACTCAAATGGCCAGAGGCATTTCTAGCGGCTAATGTCAAAATATGACTTGAATTATAATTGGGGCATTCTGTGTGTGGCTTTTTTTTCTCTTACTACAACAAACTGCTTGTGTCTGATCAGTTCTTATTTGGCATGAATCTGTGAAAAGCAGTTTTAATCATGACTGGATGGAGTAAAAACCCTGTAGACTCTTGACTTTTGGTCTGTTGTTGCTCTAAAACCAAAAAACGGCCAAGTGACTGCTAGGTAAAAAATCGGCAGCATTGTAAATATATTTATTCGCTTACTGTGCCAAAAGTTTGACGAAAAGGATCAATTTCACATCTGTACGCTAAATATAAAGCCAACCAGCAGGTGAGCTTAAACAATCAGCTATCCAAAGGTTGAAAAAAAACCCCACTGGCATAAAAAAATGGCCATCATCAATTCACTGGGGCAGCTGTGTGCAGGAAGTTGTGATGCCGTAATGGTCAAACAGTTACAAATCCTGGATTGGCTTAAACTTGTAATTTATATGACTACTACACCTCTGTAATAAAAGACACAACAATTTAACTATTTATTTCACAAAGACACGTGTGTTAAAGTCAATGAGAATGAGCTGTATATTGAGGAGCTTAATCAGGGTCAGGGTTAGCAACCTAGAGGGCACTTTATCATGTTTTATCGATCATAGCGGCATCCAAGAGGGCTGTATGTTTTGACCATGGGGGCACTCATGCTGTTAGCTGTTTACCTCTGCGAGCAGTCAAGTTAAGCTACCCATCTTTTGGCTCTCGCTTCATAACTTTAGCATAGGCCTGTAGAATCAGATAAGTGTATTTCCCAAAGTGCTGAGAATTCCTTTAAACATAAATGATAACACGACAGGATTAGATATCTACTGCTTCCAGACCTACTTGCTCTGTGTGTAATAATTCTGTTAAAGGAGATGCATAGTACAATCTATTTGTGCATGAGACAAGGTGCTCCAGATGAATAACATCTCACTTGTACTAGTAGCTTTGCAGAAAATGCTGTAAACGCATAAAAGATATTGAAATGGATCAGATTGCTGGAGTGTTTTTATTTAGCTAGTGCAATACAATAACATTGGCTGTTTACAGTATTGATCAAGACAGAACCAATTAGAAAGGAAAGGTTAAGAACCTGACATTTCAGTGGGAACAAACGCCACCTCCATTTTCTGTGTAAATTAAAGGTTATTTCTTAATAACACTCCGTGGCATATCTGGTAAGCGGAAATTACGCTCTTATTACGCAGCAAGCAAGTCAGTTTGCCTTAGCGTCATACTGTATTGAGACGAATGTAGTTCTCCTTGGAGGGGAAACAATGACTGTGCAGTATTCACTGTAATCAGGATCAGTCAGAGGCTTAATCAACGACGTCTCAGCGGTAATGACACAGAACAATGATCGGTGAAATCAGCTTTGCAACCAGCTGCAAAATGACTTAGAGCGGCCTGCAATTTACCAACGGAAGCAAACAATGAGAATTATTCTGTAAAAAAAAAAACTCTTCCTGTTTTGGGGTTTTATTAGCATCTCTTAAAATTTAATTTGTGTATATTCTTTCAAACTTTATGTAGTGCAATTGTTTTTTATCAAGGATTTTGCTCAAGATAAGATCCTTACTCCCGCCTGTTTTTAATATACATAAATAGCACAAAGCATATAAAAGAGACATAAAATATAAAAGATTTTTTATAAATATTAAGTGCACTTTTGATACTCGCCCTGCTCTGTCAATAAAATAAAAAGACCACAAAAACTATTTTGGCTTTTATAATTTAGACTCCAGTGGTTTGCTTCATTGAATCTAGTCAAAAGACCAAAGGAAGGCAAAAACATAGCTTGCCACAATATCTCCTGTAAGGTGTAAAGACTCCCGGGTGCTATTATACAGTCTGACAGCAGCAACACCCTTACATAACTGAAACAATTTCTCACTCAAATATATAGCTCAGGCACATAAATTATTCTGTTATCTCCCAAAAGACCCAAAGATTCTGCTGCGCTTGTGGATTCGAATGCAGCCAATAAATAATTAATAACAAGGTTTCTTAAATGGTTCAGAGAATTGCTAAAATGATCGCAAAGTCAATAAATTATGGATTTTACTCAAAGTGAGCTGGATGCAGTAAAGTATCATATATAACCATCCCCTTCTCAAAAAAAAAAAGGGCCTCCAGCTGTGACGATCACATGATATGTGCAAGTTGGTGTTTAAATGCATTTTCATGCTTATTATTTACCAGAATAATCAGACAGTACGCTTCAGACTGAGAACTTTTAATAAAGAGCCAAGTGAGGCTCTTTGAAGACCACGTGATGGTCAGAGGTAATATACACTAGCTATCAGACTGCTAATTAGGTCCACTGGGCATTTTTTTGATCATATAGTGAACAAGATCTGTTTGAAAATAAATCTCTGCTAATCTAACCCTTTTAGAGAGAGAAAACAACCCGACTCAACTCAACTAGACTTGACTCTCTGATGAAACCAGTGCATCAGGACAGGGCAAATAAAACTAATGCATTGAGACAATATTTTAATGTTTTGGCTGCTGATTTTAAATCTTTGAACACTGGAAAATAAATGTTATGTGTGTTATTTTTCTGTGCAGCCAAAGTATAAAGGTCAGCGAAAGATCATCGATGGAAATTGATCATGCTTCTGTTTATCCTTGCTCTGCAGGCTATAGACAGTGCAAAGAGAAAAATTATTTTATAAACCCCCAAAGGGGAAATTCACCTCTACAGTCAGCTTTATTCACATAAAGCAGGTTTCTTTGTAAGAAAAGAGCAAATCAACATTGCAGATGAGAGGATGATGAAAGAGGGTTGTCACTGCCAGCCTATCTTCCCCTCACCCTCTTTTTTTGTTGTTGCCTTTTGACCCGTCTCCACTGCATCAGACACAATTGATTTCCGCTGTCCTCCTGAGCTGCTCTTGTCAACTCCAAAAGGCAGGGTCATGAGTTACCATCTCGCCAAGGGTGACAAGGACATGTTGACCACTGATACCCGGAGGTGAGCTCATCACTGGGAACGATGCCCTGCATTCCCTCCACCATGTGCACCTGACTGCATCCATCTCCACGTTGTGCAAAAGCCTTGTTCTGAGACACGTTCACCATCTTTTCTCACAGTCTTACACTTACGCAGCTCTTGACTCAGAGTCACTTTCATAAATTAACCATATTCCTTCTCTGCTTCCACGGGCAGCAGCAAAGAGCATCTATAGGGAAAAGTGGTTCTCTCGTATACCACTGCCAGCCGCAAGTTCTTTGCCACACTGAAAATAGTAACCCTGCATCGCACACGTGTTGCCACAAAGCCCCTGATTGCTTCAAATATGATTCACTCTGTGAACAAAATCTGTCTGTATAGGTGTGTGTGCATTGGGTTGGCACTTGTTTGCGTGTGAGATTGTTAGTATATATGCAATCTGACAGGATTTGTTAAGTGTGAATAATTTCAGGCGGGAAATGTGTTGAAAAGAGTGAGGATGAAGGTATGAACTGATGACAAATGTGTGTGTCTGTGTGCGTGCGACGGTATCAGGATGAGTGAGAATGAGTAAAAGTCTGAGTGGAAGCCACCTACAGGTAAATACAGACTTTTGACAGGTGCAGTAAACAACATTAATACCCTTTGACACCCACATTTGACTAATGAATAGAGTGATGAACACCATTTTGGGAGTGTGAGTGTGTTTGTGTATGTGTTTCAGTCTTACTTTTTCATTAGTATTACTTTACCTCAAGGCTCTCCTAGGGCCTAAAGTCAAGCTTACTGAATCTATCATCGCTTAATGAGCAGCACACATACAGTAGTCACGTGCTATCAGTTGGTGCCAGTGTGTGTGTGTGTGTGTGCAATGCGTGGGAGTTAGTAGTGATGGTGTTTGCAAAAGGAGGGACGGGCAAGGAGAAGCTAGTGGGGCGCACATACCCTCACGTGCCAGTGATTGTGGTGCCTTTGTGTGTATTTTTGTTTGCCTGGGTACAGTACTGTGTTGGTGTGTGTGTGTGTGTGCCAGTGTGCGTGGGAGGGAGTGCAGCCATGAAACAACTCCCAGTGGGACTGACAACACTGCAGTGCTGAGCTAAGGAGACAGAGGGAGAGAACGGGAGAGGAGAGAACCAATTACAAAAGGCTCACTGGCTGACTCTCATCACCGTGCTCAGTCAGCTAAAACAGGAGCAGCAACCGCAACACCCAGATTGAGACTCCTTCACTCAGGAATTATATTTATTTAATGTTTAATTTGCAGTGAAACTCTCCAAAATTAATTAGCTTCTGTAGTTTTTAGTTTAAATTTAAACAGCAATGTCCATGATGATATTACAAACATCTGTGGGAATGGCATTGTCATGACTGGTTGACTACCCTGTCAGTCAAGCTCCATGTGATACTATCAAACAGTCTAAATTAAGAATTAAATAAGCTTTTGTTTGATTACATTTATTTAACTGAATATCACCAATTTAAATTAGAAAGCTTAGCCTTGTTTAGAAAGGTTTACATGATCAGAATAAATGAATGGGTTTGGGGTAGATAAGTGTTGAGAAACAGACAAATGTATCATTGTTTCTGGTGCTTTAATCGGATTTGTTGACAAGAATAATAAATATCCAAACCATTCTTTCCTAGGCTAAATGTCGGTTGTTTTGAGGGACGGAGAGGAAGGAGAAGGCTGGGTTAGTGTGGGATAATATCCTGTGTGTACAAAGTTGTTTAATTTCAAGATAAGTTCAAAATTCAACATTACACTTGTCCTTGTACTATTGCCAACATCTTTAAAATTACACAATGTTTAGTGATAAAAACATAGAGCTCAAAACCCAAACAAGTTTTAGGATTTGGGACTTGGTTGAGCGCATCTAGACTTAATACCTTCATGTGACGGTGACTTGGTCCTGCCTTTGTTGCCTGGTGATCGAGCTGATCAACATTTACTGACTGAAGCTGAACTGAAGGTTGTTCAAACACTCACTCACATTATTACCACATGTTCAGTAACTTTCATTTGCAGTCACTTACATTACATTTGCACATTGACAATGGACTGTTTTCTAGACAAAGCTCACATTTAGTTTACATCGGTTTGTCATATAGCTACTTGGTGTAAGTAAGTTTTATATGAGTTACCTGGCTGATGAGCTCTCCTTCCTGGGCTGACAAAAGATAGGGCTGGGTTTTGTGCAGATGCTCAAGCTAAGGCCCATACCAAGAGCTCTGACATCATGGGCGGAACAGGGTTTCTTTATGTTAAATTTTAGTTATTATCCATATTGTCCTCCCCTGTGTGTGTTTATTGGTTTGGTCCACCAGTATATATGTTGTCCTCATGTCTCATTCTGGAAGGGCTGTTAGCTGAGTTAACTTAACTTAACTTAACTTAATTTAATTTAGTTTTCCTTATTCTTCATCAAAGTTATATTTTCTTGCTGTATTTTATGGGCCCAATAACTCCTTTCTGTAAATGTTTTTTTGGGACAATAAACCCTCAGATGGGATGCTCATCTTTTTCTATGCACAGAACACATGATTGCATTTGAAGACATTGTGCTTGTTTCACAGGATTTCAGTAGACCAGGATCAGGCATCTCCTTGTGAAAGTACTCTGTAAAATGTCATTGGGTTCAAGGTATCTACAACAGCCAGAGGGTTACTGGGGCACAAACATTCAGACACATTTCACTCTGATAGCAAGGTGAGAGAAAATGTCAAAGTCAGCCATTTTCTCACACCTCAGCAATCAGTGGTGGAGGTTTTGTGTTTGGCTGAATGTTGACTGTGCAATTTCAACTTACTGAGCATGTTGATTTAGGACCTTGTACCTCCAAAATGTTTACTCTTCAGCAACTTTATGTAATCTGTATATATATATTTTTTTTTGCAACGCGGTGCCCCCGAGTTTAAGAGTGCAATCCATTTGTACACCGCTATCGTGAATATAGACAGACGTATACATGCATTTGTTTTCTTTTGCAAAACTCTCACCAACAACTTAAAGCCAGTCCAAAATATAATCTGCTCTCTGCTCCAAATATAACGTTTGTAGAGTCGATTGACCCCGGTCACGTTGCCCACTCGCCTGGCACAACACATGCAGCCCAGGCCAGCATTTCTAAGTTCATCCAGTGGGAGTTTATTTTGAAATGTTTTCCAATCCAAAAAGAATTTGAGAAATACTAAAGAAATTTTATTTTGCATACAACATACAAGTCATATTTCTGCATTTCTTTTGAAACACACAATTTAATCTTGACAGCTCATTCATTACCTTGGAAACAACAGTTGACAAAACCATTTCGACTTGAGATCCATTTACTGGCTTGTTCTGAAGATTTTGACCGTATCGCATGGTCCTCATCAGAAGTTTCCAAGAAACTGTAAAAAATCTAGTTATTTCCTGATGAGAACCATGTGATACAGTCAAAAGCTTTAGAACAAGCGAGTAAGTTGACCTTGTGTTTATGTGATTTTTAGGATAAGCTGTATATTTTTACATTTGTATGGAGATGGCTGGTTATCACAATCACAAATTAACACTGTACATACATACACATATAAAGTGTCATTTACAAGACAACATACAGCGTAATTATGTGTCATACAGTGTAATGATAAGAAAACTATGCATACTTATTCAGTCATACTGTTCCCATATGAGGGTGTTGTTTCATACCAATCTCACCACAGACAAATGAACTTGATGTGGGATTTTAAAAAAATTTAAAACACGTGGCAGTGAGGTGTGGGAAGATGTCTCGGATGAGTGGCAGAGGTGTTAGGTTTGGATCACATGACACTCACTCAGATGACATTCACCATCTGATAACTGAATGTGATTTGGTATGTAATTGGTGGTGTGATGTGTGGGCATAGAATTATTTTTTTTTTTTTCGGAAAGTTATGCAGAGTGTTTACATAATGGATATTATGAGAGAGACTGGATCAAGACCTTTTGATTCATACGGACGCATACGTAAAGTGTGTTAGCCTACGTTCTATAGTAGCTGCCAAAAAAGGTAACACAAACACCTGTGCTGTATTTACGCCAACACTTATTATTTTATTCCTCTTCCTTCGGTTATTCAACATAAAAGATAAGGTCAGGAATCATAGCCAATAACAGGGCGTGTGTTTGTTGGGTGTGAGAGTCCACATTGTGTAAATCAAATCAAATCAGATTTTATTTGTATAGCCCAAAGTCACAAAGTACATTTGCCTCAGAGGGCAGCTGTATTTGTCACAGTTTGCCACATCCATACCTTTCATCATTTATCAGAGAAAAGTGCTTTGTTGATCTTTTTTTACATGGATCTGCCCTTTGGATTAAATTCTTATTACTGATCAATGGTCAAAAAGTAACATAATACTCTGACTAGTTTGAGTACTGTTTTTGCGTACTTCTTTGAGTTTTCAGTACTTCTGCTTGAGTGCAGATTTTCAGTTTCAGGACAAACTGTTTATGTGAAAGTTGTTCACATAACCTGAAAGGTATAGTATGTAAAGTATTCACGGTATGTGTAACAGTAAACATCACCATGTGCTTTTGTAATTGTGAACTACATACAGACATGAGGCTGTTATACAACATTTCTAGTTGACTGAGTAGTGATGTGTGAGGAGGAGCTGTCTCAGATTGGTGGCAGAGGTGTCCTGGGTGAGCCACCTGACACTCACTCATCTGACGTTCATCATCGGATGACTGAATGTGATTTAGTATGTGATTGGTGGGAGAAGAACACGAGCCTTGAGAACTCACCATGTGACATGATCATGTGTATTTTGGTCCAACACCAAGAATTTCAGTGTGTTTACCAGGTGTTCAATGTTGAGTGGAACAGGGAAGTTCATGTTATATACTGTATATATATTTTTTTAAGATTATTTTTTTGGCCTTTTATGATAGGACAGCTGAAGATAGACAGGAAGTAGGGGGCAGAGACACGCAGTAAATGGCCGTCCGATGCGGGATTCGAATCGGGGCCAGCTGCAGCGAGGACTGTAGCATCCACACACGGGGCGGCTGCTTAACCCACTACTGTTTTTCAAACTGTAATATATTTTCTTGCACTGAGGAGTACATTTCTTGAGTGTCATTAAAGAATAGTTGAAGAAACTTAGTGGTAGAAGAAACAAATTACAACTACTCAAGTAGTGGGGATGCTTGTACTTTAATTTTTTGAACTTATAATTTTCACTCTTAGTTAAGTATTTCACTACTTTAAAAATCATAATTTGCATCTGAGCCGGCATACAATTTAAATTATATACATTATATATTTCATCTGCATTTTTGTAGCCAATTGCCATGCACACAGAGGAGGCAGAAGTGTCTCAAGATCCCCAAAGTGCTGCCCGCTACCTTATGGTGCCTACTATAACCAGTTGGGCTCTTGCGGCTGGATTGTGATCTACAACTATAGTTTCGTGCGTCTGTGCTATTTGTTTCTGTATCATGAGCTAATCTGGCAAGAAAACACATTGTGGGCTAATAAAAATCGTGGACCAGACCAAATTCCTGCTTTCTTTGTAAATTTGGTTAGAAAACAAATTGCCTCAGTCACATAAAATGTAGTCATAACTTTTTATTATTAATTAAAGAAAAGTGCTTTGTTAAAAGTAGACATATTCAATTCAATTAATTTGGAGAAGAATGTTTTAGAAATATTCTTATGTACTTGTGCTGAGTACAGCTTTTTAGTACTTGTTCCAGCACAAGAGAAAATGTTGATGTTGTTCACATGACCTGAAATGTATAGTGTGTGAAGTATGTACTGTATGTGTAACAGAAGACATTAACATGTGCTTTTGTAATTGTGAACCACATACAGACACGGGACATCTAAGTGCACCAAAAAGTGAAAAGATAAAAAACAAAAAAACAAACAAAACAGATGAATAAAACCGTTTTTACGCCCTGGGGTCAATTGCTTCTGCAATTGTGGATGATTGCTCTGACCCAAATTCCAGAGGTTTAAATTATTGCTTTTGAAAACAAAAACTCCAGCCTTACATCAGGATGAATAAGACTACAGCTTGTTTTTAGCACAGTGCAGGTCCTGTGTAATGTGTTTGACCCTGGCTTGTGACTTGGCTGTCCCGCCTGTTTACCTTGTCTTCTGTGACTGACAGCTCAATCTTGTGACTAAATCTCTTAGACAGAAAGAAGTGAGGCCCTGGCATGCCACCGCTTTGCAGGTCATAAGACAACTGAAAGAAACATTCTGTTCTCGTTAGACTTAGACAAAGCAAGAATGCGGATCAGAAACTTGTTTAGCATCTTCTGAATGTAGTGCTGACATGTGATCAGGCAAATTCTTTCCAAATCAGTTATTGAGTTATTTCTCAGGAACAACTGTGAAAGTTGATGTATTATGTTTAACGTTCACTTTTTGTGGCAGACATTTGTGCAAACCTCCCCTTTCCTTCTCGTCTATGTATTTTGATCCAATAATTATTCAAATATTCATCTTTGACTGTGTAGCGGAAGCCTTGTGACCTTTTCAGTGATACAGTCTTCAATGGATGATTGACAGAAATAAGCCAGGAGACTCAGGGACGTATTACCTGCTCACACACACACACACACACATATACATGCGCACACACACACCAGAACCCGAGTCATGTGTCTCTAAGGACTCAGAGTGAAGGGCATTTTATCATATCTTTTCATCTGTGACTCGATACTGATCTTATTCTGCACAGAAAACACAAAGACAGGAATAAAGAGATATACACTCACTCACACTTGTTGTATGCACACTGCAATTCCAGTTTTTTATGTTTTTTATGATTTGTGTGTTTTCGCTTCATCTTAAAGACTTTGTAGGGTTTGTAGGTCCAGGGTGCAAATGCAGGTGGTCGGCATATTCTTGGCAATTCTGGTGATCAAAGGCACATTTAGAAAGCTGCATAGACACTACTCTGATCATCTTTCCAAAAGCAGATCCTTCTGAATGCATTAATATATTATATGACTCTCAGGAGACGGTGCATAAAGAGGTGCACAACACCTTTGGCAGGCCAAATTCAGTACAGCAAGCACCAAATTTGCCTAAAACCCAAACTCCATTGACTACAGCACAACCTTTCTTTTAAACCACTTGTTTAGAGCAAGGACACAAATCACTAAGTTGATGCTGCACTTATTAATTTGCCTAAAAAACATTTTACAGTTTAACATAATGTCCAACTTCTGTATCAAAGCCTGATTTGTAACATCTCAGCTGAACCCACTAAAAAAGTTATGAGAGTCGAAAGTTGAACAAGCTGTAAAGTTTTGCACTAGACTTGAAAAGTGTCTTTATTCATATGGGATATGATTATTCCATGCTTGATCATTTTTTTTTTTTTTTTGCTGGTTTTGATTCTCCCAAAGTCTGCTAAATTCAGAATTTCAAGGGTAAGTTGGTGGATTGGCAGGGGAGCAGATATCCTGTGGTGTCTCTCCTTTGAAAATACAGTGAATCATAAATCTTCTTCCCTTCCTGTAGGCTACTGGTCTACAAGTTATGATTTTGTCATTATCTTGACATCATCAGTTCATCAGTGTAATCGCCAGCTTTTAAAATTGTCCTAAAGTAAATTAATATATTTAAATGCTCTATACTTGCTCAAACAGGATGTGATATTAATGAATCATATTGCAATAATGAAAGTTTTGACACACCGCTGGCTCATAGGTAACTCAACATAGCAAAAAAACAAGTTTACTGAGCACTCAATACTTTTCTCAATGTCTGTTTTTCTTCCATGTATGGTCCACATCGAACCTTTCCTTTGTCCTGTGTCTCTGTCCCATTGAGCCAGCTGTGAAATTCCAGTCTTTCTAGGAACAATGGGATGGTTGACTTCAGAGAAGCGATTCAAGCGATGCCTGGCAGATAAGGAAGTCTGCAGGAGCCATAGAGAGCACACAGACGTACAGCAGCACTATTTACAGACATGCTTTGTTTCTGTCCTTTGTCTCCCAGGCGGCTCATGGCATGCCAATCATTTCCCTTTGGCTGATCTGTGCTGCAGATATGAAATCATGGTTCATATTTACTCTATACCTTTTAAGGTAATTTAATGTGACAAGCAAAACTATGATCTCAGTCTCAGATGTTAGATCATCATCAGACCAGCAATTAACAGTTTAGATGAATTATTGTGTTATGTATTTTTTATGTTTGCCTTAAATTGTCAGTCCGTGGAAACAATCAATATTTAACTTTTTTTTTCACCCTATGATGTGTTTATAAGCAAATATATGCACACTTAACGCTTAGATTATTAATATACTTATGCTCTATACTTGCTCACAACAGGATTTGATATTAATGAATCATATTGCAATAATGAAAGTTTTGACACACCGTGGCTCATAGGTAACTCAACATAGCAAAAAAACAAGTTTACTGAGCACTCAATACTTTTCTCATGTCTGTTTTTCTTCCATGTATGGTCACATCGAACCTTTCCTTTGTCCTGTGTCTCTGTCCCATTGAGCCAGCTGTGAAATTCCAGTTTCTAGAACAATGGGATGGTTGACTTCAGAGAAGCGATTCAAGCGATGCCTGGCAGATAGGAAGTCTGCAGGAGCCATAGAGAGCACACAGACGTACAGCAGCACTATTACAGACATGCTTTGTTTCTGTCCTTTGTCTCCCCGGCGGCTCATGGCATGCCAATAATTT